>NC_088362.1:98497252-98567252 GCF_034508935.2 Berghia stephanieae | reverse complement strand
AGACATACTTTCCATTTTTTTCCCAAACTGTAAAATAGAGCAGTATGTCCTCAATAATTAACTACATGCAAGAGATTCGAAATTATGATAGGATAGAAAAACCATTGTATCGCTATAGTATGGACAAAGAACCTGTCCTCTGACATAGTTATTGATTCCACACAAAGAAAAGAGATAGAAAAAAAAATCGCACGAGGAACTAAATTAACTTTCACAGCTTGTATGAACTGCTAGGTATGACCGGTGTGTTAGTGATTACCCTGCAACAGACGGAGGCCGTTTTATTGACATGATTGCCAATCGACTCAATGGAAGCGTTGCTTTGATAGCAGACTATACAGCCGCGCACCGACCAAACGTCTTTAAATAGTTTGGCGTGAAATTTCTTACTTCAACAATCGATGAGATATGTCGATCTAATTGGACAAAACTTTTAAACCTGAGACCCCACAGAAGTTCAAAGGAAGTTTAAGGCCTTGAGTAGAGTCAAAAGTTTGAGCGACGTCCTTACAAGTTGAAGGTCATCTATTTTTTTTAAAAGTGGTTTTCTGGCGAAAATGGATAAAAAGTTTTCAGTCCGAGTCCGGGAGAGCAGACTATAATGCGTCTGCTTTATGGAAAAACAAGGATTAAGTTAATGCCGGATTCTATAGATTGTATAGATTGGCTTTTGCTGGGGATACAGGGTGTGTCTTTAATGTATGTGGTCATTGTCTGCATGCATGGACGTACGGTGTACGCAAGTTTGTAATTTAGAATGTGGGCTACGACTGGACATTGCGACAATCTGCTTTGAATGCAGATAGTGTGCCTTGAAAGGTTTTATTAGTTTGCATGACTACAGACTCGGTAGCTGAAAGATATCTACATGAGTTCTCCCTGTAACACTCACAGCCTTCAAACAAACTCTGAATTATAAGCAATCCTGAACCTCTTATTGTCTATAAGATGTTTTATCTTGCTTAACAGGGATATTAAAGTAATTTTTACACTGAGTTTTTTCTATCTTTACTTAAATTTCCAATGATAAGTTGTGATCACATAAGGCAATTATTACCCTTATGGGGAAATATTGAAATTAAAAATGATACACACAAAATGACCTGCAAACTTCACATTCTGAAAAAAAGACATAATCAGACTCCAACTCCCATGTCTTATCATTCAAAACAATCTTCTCCAGGAATGTTAGATAACATCTCAACAATTGCCCATAATTGGGTGGCGAGCACAGGTATAATATTAATTGCGCTGCATCCCAAGTACAATGACTGTCTTTGTGTAACGGTCAAAGGTGAGAAGGTGGTCTAATGTTAAAGGGGGTCACGATCCCCCCGTGCTCAAGGCTACTCTAAAGCAATTTCACAGTGGACATTGCACAAACAAAGGGAGGACATGGTAGTTAATCTGAGGGGGACAACCTTCGGTGGAGGTAATGGAACACGGCTCTGAGAGATGGAGAGTAAAAAAGTGGGTGTGACCGTGAGCCAGAGGACGGAATCATAAAAGAAAAATAAAACGAGGGAAGAAGACGGAGGCTGGTGGTAATTCATGATGGACAAAAGGTGAAAAACCGAGAAAGTGGGAGGAGTCGAGGAGAGTACCAAAAGAAAGAAAGGAAGGAAGGGGGAAAAAATAGAAAGAGCGCGCATGTAGTTCCTGTGTGTGTGTGTGTGTGTGTGTGTGAGAGAGAGAGAGAGAGAGAGAGAGAAAGAAAGAGATAGAGTGTGTAAGTAAGATAGAGAGAACGTGAGACAGACAGAGATCATAGCTGTGTGTATGCATTTGAGCTCAGAATGTGGTCAATTTGCTATAATTATTATCCATTCTAATTTCATGGTTTTCAAAAAACATGTCGATTTACCGTACTCTGAAAAGACACGTATTTTAAAAATTGGCTTGAAAACTTGTCCTTCAAATTTAAAAACGTGTTTTTCCTGTGTCATGCAGTTAAATGTTTAATATGAAAATATCCATATTAAACATTTAACTGCATGACTTAGGAAAAAACGCGTTTTTAAATTTGAAGGACAAGTTTTCAAGCCAATTATTAAAATACGTGTCTTTTCAGAGTACGGTAAATCCTCAATTCATTCCGTTTCGTCCATCCCGACAGAATTACAATTCGCCCATTTATTTACTGCTCAAATCTACATATTCAAGCATCCATCAGCTTCTTTGTTTCCCCCCTATTCGATGTATGTAATACATACCAGTGTGCAACGATAAGTCAATTGTTGTTTTTCATAGACATGGACACATGGACATTTTGTCTTGACCAATGCGGTCACGAACGTCACGGAGAAGCATGTCAGGTGACTGATATATTTCCTCTGTTTCTACACACATCACACCTCATCATTCTTCCAAAATCAATGGCTTGTAACTTGTAAAAAATGACAAAACACATTTTTTTCATTTTAGCCTGAAAATAGCATTTTCTTAAAATATAACATTGACCAGTGCTGATAGTTTTCCTCGGATCCAAGATTTTTTAGTCAGAGGAGGAATTCCCTCCTTTGAAAAAATATGCATTAACGACAATGAAAAACTTGATGTATGGTGAAACAAACAGACGCAGTATCCCATTTTCTAGAAGTTAGCTACAGTTAAATGATAGTCAATTGTCTCAGTTGCTCTAAAAGTGAGGTTAGTGCAGCAAAACAAGATAAGATAAGATATACTTTATTGATCCTGAATGGAAATCATTATAAAACTGTGGCTTAAAGGCAATTGTTCAAAATGTTCCTACTTTTTTACTTTTTGTTTCCATCAGCACTGATGGACCAATTAAGACAGTCAGTATGAACATACAAGATTAATACGCTCGCGACACATTTAGGTCAGTTAAGCGCATAGATGGATTAGAATGACCAGGGGCGTGGCCATATTATATTGGTTGATTTGGTGCATGGCACCGCATCTATCTTTTAAAAAATGCATTACAGCAAATAAAACTGGGATATGGTATATGCCGCCTCTTATTTATTTGAGAGTCTTTTCTTTACATTTTTTTCTTTCTTTTTTATTTACAAATATAACATGTTTTAAGTAATTTTCTTCTGATTCTGGCACCACAATATACTGTAAGCATGCCACGCCACTGAGAATGACCATAATAACATATTCTAATTATTTAACTTCTTTGAAGTCTCAGGTTGTGTAGGCTTTTAGACACGTCATTTGAAATAAAAAGACGTCTGGACAAAATATACAAAATGTGATGTTCTGACAAAGTGCACCAGTATTACTTTTTACATAGTTTTGTTTTTGTTTTTGTAGGCGTTCCCCTCACACCTCTTCCCATCCTCTAATCTCTCCTTCAATGTCTTCACTGCCCAGTCTGCTGCGTCATTACGCAAAAATACACCTGCCGAGTTTCATAATGCTATCATGGCCATTGTTATTCGCGAATGCGGCGTCGCATGTATCGGATCAGTCTTATTTGACAGCCCGATAAACACAGGACTCGGTTAAATAGTAATATTTTTAGGTCTCTACTCGATAGATTATAAGCCTACATTATGCCGCCACCACTACCACCACCACCACCACCACCACCATCATCATCATCATCATCATCATCATCATCATCATCATCATCATCATCATCATCATCATCATTGTCGTCGTTGTTGTCATCGTCATCGTTGTAGTCATCGTTGTCGCGGTTACCCTTTTTTTTTTTTTTTTTTTTTTTGCACATGAATTCTTACAATATCCTCACAGACAGGCACTCGTTAACACTTTAGTCGAGTGGGATAATGAGTGTAATGTGTCGTACCCAGGGACACAAAACAATGGCCAGAGTTTTGCAATTAATGTCACTGACCAACCAGGTTCAACATCGCTTAATTTATTAATTTTCTCTATTCAAAACGAGACATTGTATCGTCCTTGCCACTTGAAAAATTTGAGCGAATTATAGAGGAGGTGTAATGTTGAAATCGGCTTTTATTTCTTAACTTCCGCCACAACACGCACATATTATGTATATCTCGTATACTTCCCTTGTGAGGGGTGGGAAATAGGGGAGGGGGAGGAAGAGGTTCATGATGATCTTACAAAATGAGGCTGGCCATAAAATAGTATGATGGAATTAACGTGACAAGTTGGATTTTGGCGCCCCATTTCATGATTTGGTGTGACAACAGTTTATTTAAGGTAGCCTCTAGATATCAAGTATAACAACGTGTCCTTATTTGAAGGTCTGATAACCCAAATTGTTATGGGCTCATAGTTGTAATGGAAATACTCTCAAACCAATGCCAAATACTGCTCATTACAACAAAGTTAACCCTCTCCTTACTAACTATAGGAAAATCGTCACATTCTGTACGATACAACCAACAGTTTTCTTATTTAAATTTCTTTTGTACATCATAAAATTTAAAGAAAATGAACAGTGTGCTGTGGAGTATGTTTTACTAAAGAAATAATTTATCGTAAGAACTTTACTGCTATTGTGTTTGAGTGATAAAAAAAAATATATTTTTGTGTTAGCCGGGTGTGAAATTTTGGGGGAAAACCTGAAAATGGCTGGTAAGGAGAGAGTTAAAGTAAACCCATAATTAAGCTGCATTCAATTATCAGATCTGCAAATATATACCTCACGTCGATCATAACCAAATAAAGTAGGTCGGTAACAGGATATGCATCTTCAATAGATTTGTTTGCCTTGTGATTTGTTTCCCAGGCTAAAAAGCCAAACCCCAACATCGTTCTGCTATCATCCATAAAAGGGAAATCGTGCTGTTCGATTAAATCGATGAGAAGGTGGCGGATGTTACGGTTTTACTGTCGTAATCTAGTTATAATGCGTAAGTGGTGCAAGTCTATGTCTCAGTGGACAAGCTAAAAAAAGTAATCGATTATTTATACTTACTGCGCCTGATACTGCAATTTGACTTTAACTAGTCTGGACAGACACGTATTTAACTCCAGCCATTTTCAGGATTTTCCCCAAATCTTCACACCCAACTAACACAAAAAATAGATTCTTTATCACTCGAACACAATATCAGTAAAGTTCTTGCCTACTACTAAAGTCTCAAAATTAATGTTGTTTGTTTTTCAAATCGTTTTTACTTAAGATTGAATTTACAGAATCTGGTTTACTCCAACATAAAACCGAATTGAGGTGGAAGGCCACATAAGTGACCAGAGTGGCTCAGTGGCACAGCCTTTTCTTCGTACCCGAAAGGTGCCGAATTCGATCACCCGCGCCGCTGCGCTGTGGGGCCTTGAGCAATTCACCTCGCCCTAGCTCAATTTGCGGCATGCACTGACGCCTGTGTTAATCAGGTCTTCGCTTGGGATAGACCCTAGAGACTAATGTCTCCTATGGGATGAATAAAGGGAGTTTTATTTATTTTAACTTCTTTATTTTAATAACAACACCGGTATAACAAGACAATGACAAAATTGTGGTTTTTAATAACAACACCAGTATGAAAAGACACAAAATCGTGGTTGAAAAACAACTAGACATAAATATATGGCTTGTATCACGTCCCAACCTACAAGGATAAAGAGAGATCAACTTGTGCGATAAAAGGATTAACAAGACGTATCCTTTACTTTTTAACAGTTGTCCTAATGTCCAGCTAGGGGATGGCGCAACAATAGAGAATGACATAACACCTGGTTTGCGTGTAAAGCCTGTCCTGTCCTCTGACAGTTTGATAAACGAGACCGCAGCATCTCTCCCCCCCCCTTTCTTTTTTTTTTACGAAAAAAAAAAAAAAGAGAAAAATACACGACAATAAAATGAATACGCACTACAATGGTATAGATGACACCTAACAACAAGAAAACGCCTTTTTTTTTTCATTTTTGCAAGTCAACATTTATTTTTATAATAAACTTTCTATAAAGTCTTAACACGAGACTTGAAGTTTCCAGACCAAAAAGGTGTTTTGCCATTTATTAAAGAGCATAATTTATCATTGTGGTAAATATTCAATTTTAGAGTTACCTATTTCTGGAGGGCGACAGGTAGTGTTTATCAAATGTAAAGTCTTAGATTAAGTATTTTTTCATTAGTTTATTTATTTATTACTTTATTTATTTATTCCTTTATTATTCTATTAATTAATTAATTAATTAATTAATTAATTTATGTATTTATTTATTTATCTGTTGATTGATTTATTTTTAACAAGTCGAATTAGGGCCAACTATCAATTATTTATGGTGTAACATTTTTTTTTCTGGCAACATGAAAAAAAAGATTGCAGTAATCGTGTAGTGGAAAAAAAAAAAGATACGTTCTGTTAATACAAACTATTCGATTACGATTAACCATCTCGTGAAATGTATGGAAAAGGTGCTGAGACCAAACAGGAAATTGCTAACACCTGTGTCTATAGTTCTTTAAAAAAATCTCTTTTCTTGCTTTTAATTTTTTATACGCATGAAAACAGTGACACAATGGATTGTTGTTGAGTTTTATTTGTTTCTTTTTAAAATTTAAATTAACTACGTATCCATATTTGGAAATTGACTATTAATGGTCTATTACCTGAGTGCATAGCACGAGGAGTTTCTAAAAATATCCAAGTTTAAAGAAGATAAATCGGTGGGAAGTGAAAACAGAATGTACCGTGTAGCTGCGTAGTTCATATTATATCATAATGCATCAATCATATTTATGATAGTTTTCTTTAACTCATCATCAGCTTGGCTGAAGCTTAGTATTATTTTTAGAAAATCGAAGAAGAAGAAGAAGAAGAAGAAGAAGAAGAAGAAGAAGAAGAAGAAGAAGAAGAAGAAGAAGAAGAAGAAGAAGAAGAAGAAGAAGAAGAAGAAGAAGAAGAAGAAGAAGAAGAAGAAGAAGAAGAAGAGAAGGAGGAGGAGGAGGAGGAGGAGGAGGAGGAGGAGGAGGAGAAGGAGGAGGAGGACGAGGAGGAGGAAGAGATGGAGGAGGAAAAAGAAGAAGAAGAAGAAAGAAGAAGAAGAAGAAGAAGAAGAAGAAGAAGAAGAAGAAGAAGAAGAAGAAGAAGAAGAAGAAGAAGAAGAAGAAGAAGAAGAGAAGAAGAGGAAGAAAAATGAGGGGAAGAGGAGGAGGAGGAGGAGGAGGAGGAGGAGGAGGGTGAAGAGGAGGGGAGGAGAAGGAGAGTAAAGATTTGGCTGGCTTTGCATAATCTTTTTTTTTTTACATATTCACAGTTACTTCTATTTACAAGGTTCAAACCTACAAGATTCCGATATTGAAGCAAGTGTTGACCAATGCTCTCTACATCATAGACATGGCCATACAGTCCTGACAGGGCTCAACAAGATGGCTGAAGAACAAAGGGACCGGAGTGACACAACCACTGACCTGTGTGTAATACCTGTCTACTGTGATTTTGATAAATGACACAAATATCACATTCCCCCCCCCCCCCTCCCACTTCTCCCCATCCCCAAATAAAAAGACATAAGGTAGGAATCAAAAAGCCCCCAAATGCCATACTCTGACAAAAGGACTTTCTATTATTTTGCCCGGAAATTGTTTGTTCATTCACAAATAATATCGATGAATTAAAAAACAATTTCTCTTGAAGAATGTAACAAAGTATTTGGTTAAATTTATTTTTTTTATTCTTGAAAGTTGAGGGCCCTCTTAATTCATCAATAATATTGGAAAAATACAACTTTTGGCCATTTCTCAATAAAGTCTGAAGTCAGTGCACGGCATAAACAGAGAACAGAACAAGAATTAGCTCCCGACGTTTTTCAACCACACATAATAATATAATATACAGAGCTAGCCGCTCAGTGGTAGGATGACTTCTCCCGTAACAAAGTCAAGCGATGTTGAACTTGGTCAGTGGCGGAATGAGTAACAATGATATTAAAGTTCTGACTCAAACGCCGTGCTCTTTGTGTGAGACACAGCATGCACATTATCGCACAAATCCCAGGCGTGAACCAGTACCTATAATGACAAAGGGCAATGTATTTGGGGGGGGGGGGGGGGGGGGTGCACAGAGATAAGATTTGATGAAAATCCACGATTACCCCGTCTGTGATATTGACACACCTCCACCAGCTCACCTATCTACATCCTTGACATAATAATATAGTGGCGATACATTATTCTGGAGTCCTCTCGAGTATAATTCTAGAGTGGGCCCACTTGAGAACCAGACAGAGAGGTGTCTTATCGTTGATAATGCAGAGGTTCTATGGACATACAAACATCACAATCAAAACCAATACAGCGGACGGCCGGAGACGAGAGTGAAATTGGAACCGTGTATCGTCGTCCTATTATTCATTGAAAAAAAAAAGAAATTGAGCTTTATATAGCGCAATATCCACTAAATGTGCTCAAAACGCTTTACAAGGGGTCCCTGGTCAACAGCAACATTTAACACGTAGGACAGGACATGACGCCTGTTAGGCGATTTTACAATTTTTCGGACAAAGACAACGCTGTTAACGGCCAGGTACTCATTTTACACCTGAGTACGGTGAGAGAATGTGAGTAAAGAGCCTTTTCCGAGGACTCAACTATGCGCCGAGAGCGAGGCTCGAACCCAGGACCTTTCGATCCGAAAGCGAGTGCCATACCACAAGACCACATAGCCGCACAAGGATACACATAGTTTTGTGTGTTGGTCTGTTATACTTCATGGTTTGCTGTTAGTAAAATGCCCATCAATGGGAGAGATGTATATTCAGGTTTTCGTCCAACCAACTCATCAATCACATGATTTGTTGCTGTACAACGATTGGATATTTATTTTAAAATGTAAACACGCTACTTTGTTTGTGAAAGTTGTAAACATATACATGTATCAAACTGAACAAAATGACCAATCGTGATGTGAGATATTTCGAAAGTTGTGAGCACTTTTCACTATGTGGGTCACATTGAGCACATTTTGCAATGTGACCAATGACTCGAGGACATGGAAAGTTAATATAGATAGATCTCATTGTGTCCGCCAAAACTATAGTAACCCAAATTGTTTAACGTTTATAGTTTTGTGAGAGAAAATTCAATGATAATTAATCGCCTCCAAGTATATCCAAAAAGGACAATAAAGAGCCGAGTGGCCTCAACTTCATCCACTGTGTTCACAGTTTTTCCGGACAAATATTATTTTGTATAAGTTTGTATGGGAAAATGTCACAAAATTATTGTCGTCGATACAATTTTGGAATATAAACAGGAAATGTTTAATGACGCAATGTACCGCAATATAATGATGTTTGCCCCATTGCTATTGTCATCAACATCACTTTGACTAATCATCATCATCATCATCATCATCATCATCATCATCATCATCATTATCAACAACATGAGTATCAATGCCGTCGTTATTAAACCTCCCCCTTCCCATCAGAACAAACATAAACAGTAACAGTATTGAAAATACACATCAAATATTGGCAATAAGTAAAAACATCTCAAACTATAGTTTTGGCGGGCACAATGGGAGCGATCTATATTACCTTTCCATGTGCTCGAGGTCATTGATCACATTGCAAAATGTGCTCAACGTGACCCACATAGTGAAAAGTGCTCACAGCTTTCGAAATATCTAACATGTTACGTCAACCACTGCTGTGTGGTGAAGATCGATTGTCATATTAAAATTTCTCTCTGAATCCTCGAGATATTGCTCAGGTAAAATCGTCAAAGTAATCACTACGACAAAGACGAGGCACAAAGACCACCGTGCAATCATAAACTGACACAAAGATAGTTTAAAGCATTTCATTTTTTGCCTTTACCTCCTATTGTATATCGATGAATAAAAATGAACCCCAACTTGTAAAACTAAGCCTTAAACCTGAGTCTTCATGATATATATATATATATATATATATATATTATATATATATATTACACATATATATATATATATATATATATAATATGTGTGTGTGTGTGTGTGTGTGTGTGTGTGTGTGTGTGTGCATGTATAAGGAGATTTTTCTGGCCAAAAATGAAAGAAAAAAAATCTATTTAGCCGATGCACCTGCCCCATGCAGGGTGGTCAAGGCAAACAACGATAGCAGTCTCCAGCCAAGGCATATTATTTATCACACACTGCTATCGTTCACCATCATGACACATGACAAAGTGTCAAAATGACAGTGCTATACGAAGGCATAAATAGCACACATATGGGGTTTTTTTTCATTTTGGCAAAATTTTTTCCCTATAACACCGATAGATTAAGGTGACCTCCAAACATACGGAATTATAATCTTTAACTCGAGACATCCGTAGGAGTGTAAAAAGAGTTTGAGACTTTTTAAAGCGTTATGAGTCGTTTTAATCTATCGATTTTTATGGAGAAAATATTATGCGAGTCAAATAAATGTGTTTTATCAATGTATACGTTTATACCTTCCAAATGACCCAATCCAGAATATGAACTGATCATATCTATCCCCCGGGAGTAACTATGAAGTGTGATGATCTTACATAACACCCAATACAGATGCTTTCGTTGACTTTTACCCCTGGGCAAATATTTATCAAACTTAGACTTAAAATATAATAGTGTGCAATTATTATTATTTTATGGGGTCGCGGGAAAACGTGAATTAGACTAACTATAATGTTACATACATATGATGGAAATTTGTTATTGGGTCATAGCTAAGAAACGAGTAGATGTTCTATGTATTGATACCACAATATGAGCAGATTCCAAACCAATGGGGACATCCGCGTAGTCGTGCTCTCTGATTATATAGTAACGATCATAAAAATAATGATGCTGAGGATAATAATGATGATGATAATGACCATGGTGATGACGACGATGATGATGATGATCAGGATAACAGCAGAGGTAGTAGTAATAGTGGTATACAGAGAGGTAAGTAGTAGTAGTAGTAGTAGGTAAGTAGTAGTAGTAGTAGTAGTAAGTAGTAGTAGTAGTAGTAGTAGTAGTAGTAGTAGTAGTAGTAGTAGTAGTAGTAGTGTATAAGTAGTAGTAGTAGTAGTAGTAGTAGTAGTAGTAGTAGTAGTAGTAGTAGTAGTGGTAGTAGTAGAGTAGTAGTAGTAGTAGTAGTAGTAGTAGTAGTAGTAGTAGTAGTAGTAGTAGTAGTAGTAGTAGGTAGTAGTAGTAGTAGGTAGTAGTAGTAGAGTAGTAGTAGTAGTATAGTAGTAGTATAGTAGTAGTAGTAGTAGATAGTAGTAGATAGTAGTAGTAGTAGTAGTAGTAGTTAGTAGTAGAGTAGTAGTAGTAGTAGTAGTAGTAGTAGTAGAGTAGTAGTAGTAGTAGTAGTAGTAGTAGTAGTAAGTAGTAGTATAGTAGTAGTAGTAGTATAGTAGTAGTAGTAGTAGTAGTAGTAGTAGTATGTAGTATGTAGTAGTATGTAGTAGTAGTAGTATAGTAGTAGTAGTAGTAGTAGTAGTAGTAGTAGTAGTAGTAGTAGTAGTAGTTAGTAGTAGTAGTAGTAGTTAGTATAGTAGTAGTAGTAAGTAGTAGTAGTTAGTAGTAGTAGTAGTAGTAGTAGTTGTTGTTGTAGTAGTAGCAGCAGTAGTAATAGTAGTAGTAGTAGTAGTAGTAGTAGTAGTAGTAGTAGTAGTAGTAGTAGTAGTAGTAGTAGTAGTAGAAGCAGAAGTAGTAGTAGTAGTAGTAGTAGTAGTAGTAGTAGTAGTAGTAGTAGTAGTAGTAGTAGTAGTAGTAGTAGTGTGGTAGTAGTAGTAGTAATAGTAGTAGTAGTAGTAGTAGTAGTAGTAGTAGTAGTAGTAGTAGTAGTAGTAGTAGTAGTAGTAGTAGTAGTATTAGTATTAGTAGTAGTAATAGTAGTAGTGATGGTGGTGGTGGTGGTGGTGGTGGTGGTGGTGGTGGTGGTGGTGGTGGTGGCAGAAGTCAGGAAGAGGATAAGGAGAATGAGCAGCAACACCCAAACACATTAATATTGTAATTATAATTATTGAGATTATGAATGACATCAATATCTAGGATCTAGGACATTTTGCGAAGTTACACGAACACACTTCTAAAGCCCTGATATCTCACGTGCCATCCCAAGATTTTTACTTGCATGACACATGTGTCAATTAATTATAAAATAAATACATAAAAAGAAAAACAAAAACAAAAACAATAAAAAAAAAAGAAAAAAGAAAAGAGAAAGAAAATAAAAATATAAAAAAAACACTTTTTTTAAAATCATAGTTTTAAACTTTCCATCCCTTTTAAAAACCCGTTCCTTATAAATTGCATAGGGCCAATGTCTGAATAAGGTGAAAGTTAGTTGATAACACAAAGTACCAACCCTATTCGACCTTACAGTAGAGAATGCAGAAAGAATCATCACAAGGACTTCCTTTATTAATCCTATGCCCTAATCTTGAACACCTCTCACAGGTCTTTATTATTCCTACTAATGGGATGATTCATGAATACAATAATACAAGATAATGATACATCAAAGTCCTCTATACTGCACTAATACCGGGACAAAACGCCTTTTTCAGTTTGGCTAAACTTTTATTTTACTACTTTACTTAGGGCGCCCAACATGAGACACAAGTCTTCGCCATTCTGTCCTGTCCTCCATAAGCGTACGCAGCTCCCGGGTGTTGTCCATTCCTGTGTCATCTAGCAGACAGTCAATGTATGTTTTATTCTGCCTGCCTCTGCTTCTGGTTCGCTCAGGTGGTTCCCATAGCAATTCAAATAGTTTTCATCTTGACAAAAAATGTAAACATTTGATATCTTTTAAGTCTCGTGTTTAAAAGATGTCCAGTTAATGGCCATGTTAGTTATTTATCAATAATTCATCATCAATAAATGGTGTAGGAATTTTTGGGCAAACTCCAAATAAGACGATTTGTCAGTGTGTAGTTGTATGATCCTAAAAGCTGACTAGGTGCGTGCAAGCCTATTAGGCTGTGGCATGGACCCCACATGGTGAATTACAAGAGTTATGAGGGGAAACTATGCCTGGACTGTCGTCGTCCATAGGGTGGTCAGAGCAGAGAGGTGAGTGTGTCATCATACTAGACTAAGGCTAGTTTGTCAGCTCTGGTGAAGATTGTGGTTTTGATAATAATATTGATGATGTGACAGCGACAATGATGATGATGATGATGATGATGATGATGATGATGATGATGATGATGATGATGATGATGGCATTTATGTATAGATAATATATTTTTTACATGTCGTATTCCTTGCCTTGATACTAATGAAGATGATGATGATGATGATGATGATGATGATGATGATGATGATGATGATGATGATGATGATGTTTATGATGACGATGATGATTATGATAATGGCACTTGTGTATCATCATCATCATCATCATCGTCATCATCATCATCATCATCACCATCATCATTATCGTCATCATCATCATCATTAGTATCAAGGCAGGAAATACGACATGTAAAAATATTATATTATAGATTCAAAGCTATTTTCATCCTTGCGATGGAACGAATGACCTCGCTATGTCCTAACATTCAACTTTAAACCAAACACCAAGAACAGGACAGGCTTACCCAGGGCAAAAAGCTTCAATGGCAGACTTTACTTTTCAATTAAATGTCACTTGTATGGCGTTGACCTTACACCTGTCTCTATTCGCACTGTTTTCTATTTTCATTTTACTTGCCACCTCCCCCCCCCCCCCCCCCCACACCTCCTCACTCTCACTCTCTCTCCTCTCTCTCTCTTTCTCTCTTTCCTTACCTCTCTTTCTTTCCTCTCTCTCTCTTCTTTCTCTCTCTGCCATTTTCTTCCCCCTCTCAATCCCCCCCCCCCCTCTCTCTCTCTCATTCTCTCTCTTTCTTTCTTTCTCTCTGCCTATCTTTGTCTCTCTCTGTCTGCCTCTCAATCCCCTCCTCCTCCCCTCTCTCTCTCTCTTCTCTCTCTCATCTCTCCTCTCCTCTCTCTCTCTCTCTCTCTTCTCTCTCTTTCTTTCTCTCTGCCTATCTTTGTCTCTCTCTCTCTGTCTGCCTCTCAATCCCCCCCCCTCCCTCTCTTTCTCTGCCTTTCTCCTCTCCCTCTCTCTCTCTTTCATCTATCTATCTTACTCTATCTATCTATCTATCTATCTATTTCTATCTACATCTATCTATCTATCTATCTATCTATCTATCTAGCGATCCATACACCCCTATCCATCCATCTGTCTGCCTGCCTATTTATCACTATTCCTCTGTCCCTCCCTCAATCCACCTCCCCTCTCTCTCTCTCTCTCTCTCTCTCTCTCTCTCTCTCTCTCTCTCTCTCTCTCTCTCTCTCTCTCTCTCTCTCTTTATCCCCCGGAATCTCTCAATACACACTGAGATAAAAATCTTGATTCCAAAGATCGAATTATAGCGATGAATAATTGAATGACACAAGCCACCGAGGGCAGTCATATATTAATAAGTCATGGCATTTCCCAGCTATCTAACACTTTCGTCGGTAACAACCATCAACATCTCTCATAGATGTCAATGGTAAGAACTCATTCTAGAACGTTGTCATTTATTGTTGATGGTTGTCGTTAAATCTAGGATACTGATTTAGAGAGATAGATAGATAGATATAGATATATAGATAAATAGAAAGATAGATAGATAGATAGATAGATAGATGGATAGATAGATAGATAGATAGATAGATAGATAGATAGATAGATAGATAGATAGATAGATAGATAGATAGATAGATAGATAAATAGATAGATAGATAGATAGATAGATAGATAGATAGATAGATAGATAGATAGATAGATAGATAGATAGATAGATAGATAGATAGATAGATTGATAGATAGATAGGTGGGTAAGTAGGTAAAAAATTACACCCTTCAACACGGCATACGCATCGGAATTCTAAGAAGGAAACTATAGATAATCTATCGAACAAACGTTTGGTGTCAACAGGAATCACCCTTGTTGTTCAAAGTGACGTTGACTTTGATCAGCCAGCCATAATTAGTTCACTTTAATCAATTGATGGTTGAGATGAAAATGTCCTGGCCAAATTTTAAATTAAAAAGTGTTTTATTAGAAGACGGCAAAATATGGAGGCTGGCGAAGACATTGATAGGTGATTGACTTTGAGTCATATCTTATGACATTATAGAACAGTATGCAGGTTGTACCTTATAACATTATAGGGCAGTATTCAGTTTGTATCTTATGCCATTATAGGACAGTAAGCAGTTTGTATCTAATGACATTATAGGGCAGTGTGCAGTTTGTATCTTATGTTATTATAGGGCAGTGTCTCGCTTGTATCTATGAGATTATAAGCAGTATGCAATTTGTTTCTTATGCCATTATAGGGCAGTATGCAATTTGTTTCTTATGCCATCAAAGGGCAGTGTGTCGCTTGTATCTAATGACATTACAGGGCAGTATGCAGTTTGTATAAGGCTAGCACTATTCAGTATCTGATACTGAATAGTGGTTTTGCACTATTCAGTATCTGATACTGAATAGTGCTTTTGTACTATTCAGTATCTGATACTGAATAGTGGTTTTGCACTATTCAGTATCTGACACTGAATAGTGGTTTTTGTACGGTGTTTTTTTTTTTTTCCGAAACCTGACAAAGTTATGGGAAGAGGACGGCTGTGGGAGTGAATCTGGGACTCAGAAAAGTGTACACCAGTGGGGAGTGAACCTGGGACTGGGTTTCGGCGGGTTTCGTAATAAAAAGCAATTACTTTTTACGAAACGCGACGACACCCGGCAATATCCGACAAAGTTATGGGAGGTAGGCAGCAGCGTGTGTGTGTGTGTGTGTGTGTGTGTGTGTGTGTAGGGGGGGGGGGGGGGATGAACCTGAGATTCAGGGAAGTGTACACCAGTGGGGAGTGAACCTGGGACTCTGGGTTTTGTAAAAAAGCAATAAAAAATGTGGGGGGGGGGAGGAATTACCTTTTTTTACGATACCCGACAATATGCGGCAAAGCGTGGGAAGTGAACCCGAGACTCAGTGAAGTATACACCAGTGGGGAGTGAACCTGAGACTACGGTTTTCGGCGGGCTTCAGCTAGTTTCATATAAAAGCAATTACTTTTTTACGAAACCCGACTAATCCTGGCAATATCCGAGAAAGTTATGGGTAGTAGGCAACAGTGGGGAGTGAACCTGAGATTCGTGGAAGTAAACACCAGTGAGGAGTGAACCTGGGACTGGGGTTTCGGCGGGTTTGTAAAAAAAAAAGCAATTACTTTTTGTTTACAAAATGTGCCAAATCCCAACAAAATGGGGCAGAGTTATGGAAAGTAGGCAAATAATGGGGAGTGAACCTGAGACTAAGGGAAGTGTACACCAGTGGGGAATGAACCTGAGACTCTGGTTTTCAGCGAGTTTCATATAAAAGCAATTACTCTTTTACGAAACCCGACGAAACCTGGCAATTTCTGAGAAAGTTATGGGAAGTAGACAACAGAGGGGAGTGAACCTGAGATTCATGGAAGTGTACACCAGTGGGGAGTGAACCTGAGACTCTGGTTTTCGGCGGGTTTCAGCGAGTTTCACATAAAAGCAATTACTTTTTTACGAAACCCGGCAATATCCGACAAAGTTGTGGGAAGTAGGCAACAGTGTGGAGTGAACCTGAGACTCAGGGAAGTGTACACCAGTGGGGAGTGAACCTGAAACTCAGGGAAGTGTACACCAGTGGGGAGTGAACCTGAGACTATGGTTTTTGGCGGGTTTCAGCGAGTTTCACATAAAAGCAATTACTTTTTTTACTAAACCCGGCAATATCCGACAGTTATTGAAAGTAGGCAAACAGTGGAGAGTGAACCTGAGACTCTGGTTTTCAGCGGGTTTCAGCGAGTTTCATATAAAAGCAATTACTCTTTTACGAAACCCGACGAAACCTGGCAATATCTGAGAAAGTTATGGGAAGTAGACAACAGTGGGGAGTGAACCTGAGATTCATGGAAGTGTACACCAGTGGGGAGTGTACCTGAGACTCTGGTTTTCGGCGGGTTTCAGCGAGTTTCACATAAAAGCAATTACTTTTTTACGAAACCCGGCAATATCCGACAGTTATTGAAAGTAGGCAAACAGTGGGAAGTGAACCTGAGACTCTGGTTTTCAGCGGGTTTCAGCGAGTTTCATATAAAAGCAATTACTCTTTTACGAAACCCAACGAAACCTGGCAATATCTGAGAAAGTTATGGGAAGTAGACAACAGTGGGGAGTGAACCTGAGATTCATGGAAGTGTACACCAGTGGGAGTGAACCTGAGACTCTGGTTTTCGGCGGGTTTCAACGAGTTTCACATAAAAGCAATTACTTTATTATGAGACCCGGCAATATCCGACAAAGTTGTGGGAAGTAGGCAACAGTGTGGAGTGAACCTGAGACTCAGGGAAGTGTACACCAGTGGGGAGTGAACCTGATACTATGGTTTTTGGTGGGTTTCAGCGAGTTTCACATAAAAGCAATTACTTTTTTTTACGAAATCCGGCAATATCCGACAAAGTTGTGAGAAGTAGGCAACAGTGGGGAGTGAACCTGAGACTCAGGGAAGTGTACACCAGTGGGGAGTGAACCTGAGACTCTGGTTTTCGGTGGGTTTCAGCGAGTTTCACATAAAAGCAATTACTTTTTTACGAAACCCGACAAAACATGGCAATATCCGACAAACTTATTGAAGCAGGCAACAGTGGGGGGTGATCCTGAGATTCAGGGAAGTGTACACTTGTGGGGAGTGAACCTGGGACTCTGGATTTTGTAAAAAAGCAATACCAAGGGGGAGGGGGAATTACTTATTTACGAAACCCGCCAAAACCCGACAAAGTTATGGGAAGCAGGCAGCAGTGGGGAGTGAATCTGGGATTTGGACACTGATGAGGATTGAACCTGGGACTGCGAGAGGCTGATTCCAGTGGACAGTGAGCTCAGAATGTACTTTTATTTCGAAACCTACCGAATTTTTCAAAAGTTATGTGAAGTGGGCACCATTGGGCAATGAACCGGGACTCAGGGAAGTGCACACCGGTTGGGAGTGAACCTGGGACTGTGAGAAGAGGATATCAGTGGAAATGAACCTGGGACTAGGGAAGATGGATACCAGTGGGAAATGAAGCCGGACTATGGGAGATGGGTACCAGACGAGAATGAAGCAATTACTTTTTTACGAAATCCGCCAAAACCCGCCAAAAAAACATAGACTTAGGTTTACTCCCCAATAGTGTACACTTCCCTGAATCTCAGGTTTACTCCCCCACTGTTGCCTACTTTCTTTCCATAACTTTGTCGGATATTGTCGGGTTTCGTAAAAAAGTAATTGCTTTTTTTTTACGAAACCCAGCCCCAGGTTCACTCCCCAACGGTGTACACTTCCCTGAGTCCCAGGTTCACTCCCCACTGCTGCCTACTTCCCATAACTTTGTCGGGTATCGGCGTGTTTTGGCAGGTTTCGTAAAAAAAGAAACACCCCTAACAATACCACGTGTATTCAGTAAATAGATGTCAATTGTAGTCTAATATTCAGTATCTATTTAAATTATTATTATTATTTATTATTATTATTATTATTATTATTTATTATTATTATTATTATTATTATTATTATTATTATTATTATTATTATTATTATTATTATTATTATTATTATTATTATTATTATTATTATCACGTAAATTTTAATATAGTACGGCAATTAATTCACGGAAGTACATCGCTCAATTAAAAAATGCAGAAAGTCTGCCCACATATTTATAATGAATCCCGTTTGCCTTAGATGACAAAACAAACAAACAAACAAACAACAAGAACAAGAACAACAACAACAACAACAACAACAAATGAGACAAATAGAAAAAAAAACAAGATTTAAAAAAAAAATGAACAATAGAAGAGCACAATAATGAAAAACAACAACGAGATGATAACACATAAAAGATATTCGTAATAAATCGATAACTGATTAAATTACTCCAACCACTTGATTAAAAAAGAATAATCATCATAATCATAATAGTGATGATGACGATTACAATAATAATAATAATAATAATAATAATAATAATAATAATAATAATAATAATAATAATAATAATAATAATAATAATATAATAATAATAATAATAATAAAAGTACAATAGTATAATATCAACATTAAAGTATATTACAAGCAAATAAAATTATAAAAACAAAAGTTTAAAAAATATCAATAGACAGAAGGAATTAAAAAAATAATGGGGAAAAAAAAAACAAGTTACCCCTACCGGGATTTGAACTCTCGAACCTTAAAACTCAGAGTCAAACAGCTTATATCCACCAAGCCATGGTGTCACTGAACTCTTAGTGACATTTAATCATGTCTATTTAGACATTTAAAAATGGATTTGAATGCCACTCTTATTTTGATATTTTGAACTATGTTAATTGCATAAAAGCAGAAATTTTAAAAAAATTACGATCAAAATATTTCTACAACTTTGAATCGGGCTGTCAGTTACTGCACGAGTTCAGTCTGGTAGTAGGTCAGCAGTTTATTTCCATTCAACCGAGATTGTCGCACTTTTCACTCTCTCTATAAAAAAGAGTTCCTTATGGATACTGAATAGTGGCAAAGCACTATTCAGTATCTGATACTGAATAACCACTTCCTTTGTATAATATGACATTATAGAGCAATGTGTTGTTGGTGTCTTATGACATTACAGGGCAGTATGCAGTTTGTATAATATGACATTATAGAGCAATGTGTTGTTGGTGTCTTATGACATTACACGGCAGTATGCAGTTTGTATCTACTGACAATATAGAGCAGTATGCAGTTTGTATCTTTTGATATTTTATCCAATAAACTGGTAACATTACCACGAGCGGTGTCCACAAGACAAGGGGCCGTTGGTGTCTTGTTGTGGAGGAAAAAGGATATTAGTGATGGACAAATGACTGCCAGTTATGATGGATGTTATTGTAATGTGTATTTTTTAAAGTATCCAATAGATAATGGCATAGCAAACGTTGATTTGATAAAGCATTCAAGGCTCAATGCATCGTCCTGTTTCTAAAAGAGATAGACAGACAAAGAGACAGACATACAGACAGATAGACAGACATTTATTGCATTCCGGCACTACAAGCAAATAATACATACATATATACATACACACATACATAATACATACACACAGACATACATACATACTCACGCATTCATGCACGCACACACACACACACACACACACACACACACAAATGGACATCCATCCATCGATCCATCCATCCGCCCGTCCGCCCGTCCATCAATCCATCTATCCATCCTTCCATTCATCCATCCATACACACATAAATTCAGAGACACACACACCCATACACATATATACATACACCCATACACATATACATACATACATGACAGAGAAGCACGACTGTCCTTGTGACATTTGTCTACCATTGAGGGTGTCGAAACGGCACAGCATTTTTATTCGTCTACTGACGTCACGTGTCTCTAAATATATTGTCTAACCCCGTCTTTTCATTCTTTAAACTGTTTTGTTTTTGGTGTCGGTAATCCATTATCTAGGGCCTTCTTGTCTTTTCGGATGACTAGACCTGTTCTGTAAAATGCCACAAAGATCGAGAAAACGTTGAGTAGTGCTTGCAACAAGACAGGGAAAAGGCTCTGTTGAAATACCGTAGTGAAGATGACTAGACCTGAACTGTAAAATGCCACAAAGATCAAGAAAACGTTGAGTTGTGCTTGCAACAAGCCAGCGAAAAGGCCCTATTGATATAACGCTGTGAAGATGATTACGAAATCGGGAAAAAAAATGCCAAGTAACCATCCATGGATGGCATCGGTAAACAATTGATCAGAAAATTAACCGGTCAATTAATCAATTTATTGAATTATTTATTTTCAATATTTCTGCCTCCCTCTGTCTATTTCATTTTCTCCCCATTTATTATATATATATATATATATATATATATATATATATATATATATATATATATATCTTTATCTATCTCTCTCTTGCCTTTTTTCTCTTTATCTCTCTCTCTCTCTCTCTCTCTCTCTCTCTCTCTCTCTGTTTGTGTGTGCGTGTGTGTCTGTATGTCATTCACTCAGGTATGAATGAGTACTGGCAGAAAGTTATTGTAATAATACTGGTACACGTAAAGAGCCTGATATGCGACATGAAGCCTTCTGTATGAAATGGAAAATTTGTTCACAACGCATGCATTGAGCATGGGGTGAAGTTGTATATTTCTTTCTTTCATATTTAATGCTCATTTAATCCTGAAATCATTCTTATCATAAATATTAAATTAATAATAAAATTCCCTTTATTCATCCCCAATGGGAAGTTTGTCTTTAGTGTCTATTCCAAGGGAAGACTGGAATAACCCAGGCGTTAGCCGCAGAGCAGCGCCGCAAAGTGAGCTAGGGCGAGATGACTTGCTCAAGGACACACAACGCAGCGGCGGGTGATTGAACTCGGTAACTTTCGGGTACGAAGCAAAGACCATACCACTGAGCCACGATGCCCCCGATAATAACCATCTGCTAACCTTAATTCATCGATAGGTGAAGTAAAGTAGGTTTTCTCGCCAAAATAAATACATATAGGTATTTTGTCAGAGTGCGTCAATGTAGGACAGTGCACCCAATACCTGTATGTGCCACAAATATTTTTATTCGTTTACTAGAGACATTTCTCATGAATGCGCGGCAGTCCACACTTTTAATCTACCGCGTCATAGCAACCGCGTACAGTGATGTCATAACAGAGTGGACCTGTTCTCCTGATCATAGGCTGCCAGTTTGACATTTCGGATGTAAAACCGAACTATTAAAAATAATATTTGAAGACATTAATTTGTCAAGATAGAGTTAAGTCTCTTTTACTTGAGAGCAGAAAAAAAGGGGGGGGGGGGGGGGGGGGAGTGTTAGAACTACGTTTTTTTCAGAACAATGTATACATTTATATACAAACTTATGTCGCATACAAATCGTTAAATACATTATCATTACGACTATATATCAACAAATAATATTTGAGGCAGTGAGAAACAAAAAAAAAATTAGTTTATTTCCTATCTATTTTAATGGAAATAAATTAATTAAACATTGCTGAAGTAACTTTTCAACTCCAATGTACAAATTGTTCCACCATAATATGATTTGTTTGGCAAATTATGCAGACACTTTCTGGTAACCGGTCCTAACCACATTTTCACCTTCAATAATTTGTATGTTTTTGGTTCTCATCATGGACCTAAATTTAGGTCCATGTATCTCATCAACAAACTTTATTATCCTCACCTCTAATCTGCTTGTCCATCTTCTTATCACTAAATCATCTCTCTCTCCCTCTCTCTCTCTCTCTCTCTCTCTCTCTCTCTCTCTCTCTCTCTCTCTCTCTCTCTCCGTGTGTATGCGAGTGTGTGTATGTGTGTGTGCGTTTTGTTTGTTTGTTTTATTTGTATATTTAAACAGCTTGACAGCCCAAGATTTATAAAAGAGAACTAACTTTTTACCAGTGGATGACATTATAGTATTCACTTCACGTTATCCCAATAACCTTCTTAAAATCTCCTTTTCCAAGCTCTTCTCTTTGACAAAACAAATATAAATCAAACTAACAAACAATAATAAAAAATAAACTCTATTCTAATCTTATTTTGTGTCAGTCCAGATGGGTAATGATACAATATCCTGGCGATTTAAAACATGTTCACTCTCGAGTAAATCTATAGAAGATGTCTTTAACCACACTCCCATTAACATTTTAAAGGTTTGCATTTGACCTGGTCGGGGTCACTTGAGATTTAAAGCCAAACCACAAAAATAGGTTTTCTTTTAGTATGGTAACTCAAAGTTTTACGAGTCATAAATCCTATTGTCCTCTCATCACACTGATAAAGGTGTGGGTGTTAACACAAAACCATATCCATTAAATTATGTACACAAAGCACTTTAAAAACGGTCCCAAGCCAAACCGTGTAAAATGAAAAGTGCGTAAGCATGCAGTCTGTAAAATGTTCTGATACTTTCTTTTCGGCAGAGACAACGTCAACTGTTAGGCACTGATTATTACCCCTTAGTTCGATGAGATACTTTTTTGAAGTTGTTAAAGTATTTATTTGAAGTCCCAAGTTTGATGTTTAGTTTAAGTAATATTGAGTATCTATCAGTTGACAACGTTGTCTTTGCCGAAAAGAAAATATCAGATAATCTTACAGACTGCATTCTTACGTACTTTTCATTTTATATGTTTTGGCTTGGGGCGTTTTTAAAGCGCTCTGAGCACATAATTTAGTGGATAAAGTGCTATGAACTCACCCACATTTTTATCAGTCTGACAAGACTGGGATAGCTTGTTAATCGATTGATATTTGAAGGAAAAGTTTCCTGGCCGAAATAGTCTTTTGAAAAAGGAAGATTTCTTTTTTCAGATTCCGAAGAGGAATATGAATACGATATCAAATCAAACAATGGCGGGGACTCAAAGAGGAATGGGCGGGTTGGCAAAGATAAAAAAGAAAGAACTTGCGAAGTCCATCAGGGATGAATAGTTGGGAATGGGAAAGTTAAACAAGGGGCAAGAGGCCGTGTCCATCTTTTTGTGAATGAATTCATTGCCTAAGCATGCAGAACAGGTCTTGTCGTAAACTTATTTTAAAACATCCCATCTTTCAAGTTCTTTTATTTATAATAAAATTACTGTTTCTCTCTCTCTCTCTCTCTCTCTCTCTCTCTCTCTCTCTCTCTCTCTCTCTCTCTCTCTCTCTCTCTCTCTCTCCCTCTTTCTCTCTTGTGTGTGTGTGTGTGTGTTTATGTGTGTGTGTGTGTTTGTCCCACTCTACTCTACTACCTATTTCTAATTCCCACTTCTCACTCCCCCCCCCCCCCCCTTCTCTATCTTCTCTCTATATAATATATATTTGTGTGCTATAAAACATTCACCGAACAACCTAACCATCTACCGAGCTCCTGTCACAACTTCCATCACTCATGTATACGTGTATTCATTCATGCAATCATTCAGTCAACCGGCCATTCACTTGTTTATTTATTCATTTATGCAATCATCCAGTCCATCAATCGACCATTCAACTATAACTATAACCAGACCATCCTTCAACAAAAACCTCCACAAGTCAAGTTTTCCTACCTTTTGGCGGTCTAGTCCATTCTTGATCCGGCTATGATAGGACCATTTCATCATTCTAAATCACGTGCCACAGATCCAGGGCCGGGGACAGACGTACCATCCAGGCATCAATCTGACCCTTCTTGATTGGCACCGTACATCCGAAGGCAAGAAGTTCAAATCCTTTTCACGAATGTCGCTATGTTATTATTGTTTCATTACCTTATGTTTGCAGTGAGGTATAGAATATTCCATTGAAAACACATGTAAACTTGAAATCGGACATTGCTGATATTCCGTCATTTTGGAACCATTAATTAATTTCTATGGTTAAAAAAAAATGTTTTCCAAAGAATCACACCTGGGACAAACCACTGTAAGAAATATATCATAACCATAAATGACCCAACGTCTCAAACTTGTACTATGCGGGTCGTTCTAGATGCTGAAAATTGAATTTATATCTAAAATGTGAAACACTGGCTAATTTTGTAAGAAAAATCAATACATTTTCTTGAAGGCGAAACGTAAGAATCTCTGATCAAATTTACTTTAAATTCATTTTTTTTTGTTTCGATTCAGCCGTCACTCCGACATTTTACCAGTTTGAAGAGGGTCAAATACAGTACTCGCTAGATTCTAACCCGCTCCCTGGAGAAGCCAAAAAGCGTGCTAGAATCCGAGCATCCGGATATCCGATGCCCATGGGAGGCAACCACTTAATATTATGTAGATAAAATTTGGTCACCCATCTCCAGCGTTCCATATTGCTGGGCGTGCCGGATATTGTCTCCGACTAAATGCAATGCATTAAACAAAACCTCCCAGACAGCACTGTACAAGTATAATATTTTTAATGCTTTGCTTTTAGTCGGACTCACACGAATCAATATTAATACATAGCAACGTAATAGGTTTATCATTATGACAATTGACGACAAAATACCAAGACAAAGATGTTCATTGAGTCGAGTCCAGTGTCATTAGTGGTTACTTTATAACCCTAGTGTCTATTCATTATTGGTGATGTCGTCACACCGACAAAATAGGTTTATTCATTTTGGCTATAAAACTTTCACTTCAAATAACAATGAATGAAAATGACCCTCAGCTAGTTCAAACTTCTCAAACCCGTGACTTCTCATCTTATTCTATATATATATCCATACACACACACACACACACACATGCACACACACTCTCTCTCTCACTCTCTCTCTCTTTCACACACACACACACACACACACACACACACACTCTCTCTCTCTCTCTCTCTCTCTTTTTTTTTTCTCTCTATATCTATCTATTTATCTATCTACCTATCTATCAACCTATCTATCTATCTATCTATCTATCTATCTATCTATCTATCTATCTATCTATCTATCTATCTATCTATCTATCTATCTATCTAGCTATCTACCTCTTTCCCTCTGTTACCCATAACTGACTGCAAAAAAAAAAAACAAAAAACACACACACAAAAAAAAGATTAGTAAACAGGTTTTAACGGTTCAGACAGATAAGAGTGTTAACTGTATTCATTCATGTGTAACATTTGACTATTTTCCCTCTATGATGTAAAGGCTGGAGACTAACTAAAATGCCTGAGAATAAACACGTACAACCTGAATACGTTACTACAACTAACAAATCTAAAACCGCATAAAAACATCAATTCTGTTGTGCATTGACAAAACAAACTTTTAACATTTTTACGAGATTTCTTTGACTTCAAATATCCATAAAATAAAACCTTCACCTTCTAAAAAAGACTCTCACGTTTTCATATAGGGAATGAGATTAGCGGAAGAGTAGCGTCCCTTGATTGGACGTCACCCATAGTCTGTGACGTCACCGGCGGAAAAGTTGGTTGTGCGCATGGTCTCTCGTCCTCGCTTCCGTAACATGACGTTCTCTCTCTAATAACTTCTCCGCCGGTGACGTCACAGACTATGGGTGACGTCCAATCAAGGAACGCTACTCTTCCGCTAATCCCATTCCCTGTTTTGGCCAGAAAACCCAGTGTCTTAAATTATCTGTAGATTAAGATGTACTCAAATAGTCAAAATGCATTAGATCCGGGACTACTTTGAAGTCTCTGGTTTGACATACGTTGACCCACCGCCCTAAAGTGGTACCATATCTCGGTGATGAAGATGCTAACATGGATTTGAAAATTGGAATGACCAGAAATGTTCGATTTTGGTTTTTCTCCCTTCACTAAGTTATATCCATTCTCCTCCATGAATTATCATTTTAAAATATTGCTTCTTTCTTACCATAAATTCAAAGTTTATAACCCCGACATAAAACCGTTTTGAGGCGATGGGCTACAATCTTTTCAAAAATGGGTTTTATCCGACGTGCACTACTTTGCAGATCTTAAAACCCAAGTTGTTATGGGCTCATTGGTGTAATGGTCTAAAATCAACGAAAATATTGTCCATTACAACAATGATAAATCAAGCCCATACATAATTCAGTTAAGTTATCAGACCTGCAAATATATGCACCTTGGTTCATCTGAATAGGTCGATATTTGAGTGTAGATAAGTTGTCTGATCAATTTCTTTTAAAAAAAAGTGTTTTGCCGACACAAGGTAGAATTACCAAAAACCAACATGAAATGACGCAAGAAAAATGTGTTGAAAGGGCGAAAGGTAAAAGGTGTTGGTTGGGATGAATGCCACAATGAAAGATGGAGGAGGAATGAAGCGGGAAGTCCTGTAGATTACCTGAACTTGTTCTTCAGAGAAGGGCAGGTCGACACGAACAAAAAGGGTGACATGTTCATTATGTGATTGTCTGGCCGTCTTACGTATAAATAAATCAAAATGTCTCTCACCTGACCCAGTCACCTACTTATTCCCAACCTCAAAGATGTATCAAATCAAAAGTCAGCTTTACATAGCGCAATATCAATTACATCAGGTGGTTACATAAAAAAAACACAAATAAACAAAAACAAAACAAAAAAACAACCAAAAAAAACTTCTTCCTTTTTATTTTAAAATGTTATAAAGATATCTTTTTCAAATTGTTATTACTATTTCAACTATCCTTTATAAATAGAATTGCAAAATATCAAAATAATTAAAATAACTGTTTTTGAATAATATAAAATATTGTAACACCACCTAAAAATTTCGATATCGAAAGGATGACGCAACTTATTCTGACACAATTTGCGCTTTGAAATTTTAAAAATAAGATATTCGTGTTGGTATGCCTGGGAAACTCTATGCTGATAATTACAAATAAAAACTATAG
This sequence comes from Berghia stephanieae, assembly GCF_034508935.2. NCBI lineage: Eukaryota > Metazoa > Mollusca > Gastropoda > Nudibranchia > Aeolidiidae > Berghia > Berghia stephanieae. Next base: position 98,539,916 of record NC_088362.1, on the reverse strand, counting down.
GGAATGAGATTAGCGGAAGAGTATCGTCCCTTGATTGGACGTCACCCATAGTCTGTGACATCACCGGCTGAAAAGTCATGTTGGTTGTGAGCATGGGTCTCTCGTCCTCGCTTCCGGTGAAAGCGGCTTGAGACACTTCAAAACCAAATTGACGTTCTCTCTGTAAGGTGACGTCCAGTCAAGGGACGCTACTCTTCCGCTAATCTCATTCCCTATTTGAAGAAAATCTTTTTTCAGACTGTGAACAATTTTATCCAGGAAGGAATTTAATTTTTCAACAAGCTGGTACTATATCTTATACGAGCAAATGAACACAAGCTTTTCTTCGAAGTATGAATATTTATTTCATAGAGAAAGACAACTGGCCGACTTAACCACCCGGCCTGAATCCATGGATTACGCAATTTGGAATTATTTGACCGAGAAGGTTTATAGTGGACAAATATCTACATTCACAGAAGAAACCTTAAGAGTAAGTAACCATTGAATATTGAGTATTTTGAATTTGAAAGAAACCCAATGAAGAGCCTCAGAGACAACCTAATAAATATGCTCAAAGTGTTTTACAAAGTGCTTCGCTTAGTACAATAAGTTATGGCGTCCTTAAGACACTATTATTATTTTCTTCGACAAATAAAACTGTCACTTGCCAGCCAACCATTTTATATCTGAGTAAGACTAGAAAGTGTTGCGAATGTGTCTTTTCCAAGGACCAAACATTGTGCTTCCAATACTGAGAGTCCCACTAGGGATCGAAAATCAGAGAAGCCCAGTGTCATAATACAAAACAACAGAGCCAAACAGAATAAAATAATTCTTTTCATTTTACAAATGGGACATACGAACGAACAGCATCAAAACTCGCAGATAAACGAAAGCATTTCATGTTGATACAAAGAGAAGAAATATATGAATGTTTTTAACAATAAAATTAATGGTGTGAATTGGCTTTTTGGTCGTAAACCATGTTTTCTATATATTGAGGTCCAGAGTTCAACGCCCCGCGTTCAACGAAAAATACTTCTCACCTTTATCACACACACACACACACACACACACATACACGCTCGCACACACACACACACACATACACATAAAGACACAACAAACAAAAAAGCAATACAACTACTAAACACAAGACAAAACGAAACGCATTCGAGCAATAAGCAAACGACTATAATATTCTCCCAATGACTAAACTCTCCCGGCCATTGGAGATTATGGCAGACCATCTACAAAGGATAACGAATTGACAAAGCAAGCGATGGATATCTTCCTTGATGACTATCTATAACTATAATATTCAGGAATAGGACGTGGACTTGCCCGTTCATGTGACAGACAGGCAAAGACAGTCAGGGAGACAGACGGACAAACAGACAGATGGTCAAAGGGGACCCATTGACAGCTCAATGTTGTCCACTGACAGCTTTGGACAAGATGATGCTACCACAACAACGGGAATGGCAGCTTGCTGGTTAATAATACGCTTTGCACAGGTAAAACCCGTTTTCCGCCGACTAGAACCTGTGAAATTAGTATGTACTACATACAACCTGAAAAATTGCAAATGAATGAATCAATGAAAAATAGATAGAAATGGGAAAAAGGAAAAAGACAGGACGAGGATAAAAAAAAAAAAAAAAGAAAAGAAAAATAAGCAGTGAAGCAGTGAGGAGAATCTTGCCGGGCAAGCGGTCCAAATGCCTTTACAGTAAAACCTCCCCTACAGTCATGAATGGTGGGACCAGGGCATATTTTTGCGTAGCCTTCGTAATCTCTTAGCCTGACAGTGACCAAAAATTTACGTCAGAACACAAGGCGGCGCGGCGACCACCAAACAGAAAGTGAATGGTGAGTTGTATTCAATACAATGAGATCATTAATTGGTTCATTGAGCACTTCTAACTAAAAACTACTTTTCATTTTCTTGGGAGATTTTGACTTGATTTTTAGAGTTGAAAGTAAACGAAAGCTATGCAATGACGGTAGATTATAACATGACACTCTGGCTACAATGACCAGCGATGTCATTAATTTGATTTGATTTTGTACGTGTATTGGAATGGCGATACGGCAAGGTTTCTCTGTCTATTCATGATCTGTTGGTTTTCATGTTTGTACAAGACACCACAAGGAATCAAGTTTAAAGCAAGACTTAATGATCGATTAGAATTATTTGCCAAGCATCGATTTGGTAAAGTGAGAGTCCGGTTATGACATATTGGAAATCGGGTTACAAATCGATTCGATGAAAATGATATCCAAACATATATAATATATTTCAAAACAGGCAATATCATATTTCGTGATCGTTAGAATATTGCTGAAATGTGTTGAGAGAATATCAAATTTATATTCGCAGCAAAAAGCAAGTCGAACTCTTGTTGAGAGTGGGAAGGGGAGGGGTTATAAAGCGTATTGTTGCATAGCCCATTCCTTGTATTGTTCAACAGATGCAATACAGTAAGGATTAATCATAACATTCTGCCATATCAAACTGGAATTGTGATTGCAGTATGGCGTACAATCATATAACGATGCGCTTACTTTGAAAAAATACAAACAAACATCTTATTATACGTTCAATACAGCCAATTATTATTGGTCAATTTTAAAATGAAAAAAAAAAAAAATTTTTTTAAACCGTTAGGCCATCGCGATCATAGCCCAGAGAAACCAACAGCCGGTCATCTCAGCCTCTGCTCTCGATATCAGATTTTATTATGAGACAATGTGTAATCGTACCAGATACGTTTACTCGTGATGGTGTCATGTTGTGATTAACATGACTGCAGTCGCCATAGCAGCTGTAATATCCCACGATTCAGGTTTGATTCTCTCCTCGCTATTTTCACATCCAGCCGAGCCACGCAGTTTTACCTAACAGTAACCTTTAACAAACCGGGTTCGGTTTTACTATAAAGTAAGATCATATCGTAATCCTTTCACCAAGAGAGAATTAACAGCGCTACAACAGGGAATTCAGCAAATCCGTTCCATAGGTGTCGTGACATTGAGACACATTGGGGAGTAGGGATTCGTGCAAAGTAGAAATATGAAAATGTGTATCTATATTAAGAAACGGCGCCAGACAAAACGTGAAGACAAATACAAGAAGAAAATAAAATTCCAATGAAAATCAGCCTTCTTCCTTGATCAGGCAATTTGATTTTTTGGGATAGTTGTTTCTTGTGTATTTATGTATTATGTATTATATATATATATATATATATATATATATATATATATATATATATATATATATATATTCGCTTTCTCTGGCAAGTTTTATACACTTTTTCAGATTCCTGTCACGCCATTATTCTCTTTGTGAAAACAGTAAGACATCATATCAGATAAGGGTACCATCACAAACTCCGCAGGTAAAGAGTTAACGTTCATCCATGACGTCATGGCAATAGTCTCAACTAGGACATTTCCACGGTTTATGATTAAAATTTGTCACTATCATCTCTTATCCACTTTGAGTACCAAATTCTCTTTGATGGCATTCCACAATCTCCATGTTTTCTCCTTTAATTTTGGGGATATTATCTTTTTGATTTTGATGCTGGGCTAGCGTTACAGAACAAGTTACGCTTCTTGTGGCAACGCGGAGAGACTATCTGTTTGATTTCCGTATCTCTTTTTCATTTGAAATTCATGCGATGAAATTTTACAGACCAATGTTTATTTTAATAAGGTGTTATATCATTTATCAATTTAAACCATTATTAAAACGAAACTCGAATTGGACACGCGAGTGTTTTTCATCTCCAGCAATCGCATTCCAGAGATGGATTCACAAAAGTGACGGGTGGGAAAAAAAATATTGGATTGCATTTTGGTTTCAGAAAAAGAAGAAAAAAAAAAGTAAAATATTGAATAAAACTTACACAAATTGACTCCAACCACAACTAACAATTGTGTTATGAAATAGATCTGTCCCGATAAGAGTGGGGGAGGGGGGGGGGGATTAAATTTTAAGATAATTATTTCCGATACTTATTTTTTCTATGTTATATCAACGATTTTTCTTTTCATAGTGAGCATTCTAGTATCAGTATTCTCTCTCTCTCTCTCTCTCTCTCTCTCTCTCTCTCTCTCTCTCTCTCTCTCTCTCTCTCTCCCTATATCTATTACACAAATTACAGAGGCAGAAAAGAATAGTAAGACAGAAGAGGGAAGAGGAGATAAATGTAGAATGAGTCAGCGAGTAAGGGAAATAAAGAGAAAGAGAGAGAGAGAGAGAGAGAGAGAGAGAGAGAGAGAGAGAGAGAGAGAGAGAGAGAGAGGGGGGAGACAGAGTGAAAGGAAAACGTGTACATTAAGAGTGAAATTTAACAATTACTAATATTATTATAAAATATAATTCCTAGTCGTCATACTAGAGAGAGGAAAGAAAGTATAAATGTAGAATGAGTTATGACTGATAAATGAATAATAGAATAGACGACGAGTCCAAAGGAAAACAATAATTAAAACATAAATAAAGAAATGATACAACTATGAATGGAGAGCAAGTATGAAAGAATTGCTAAAAGCATAAAACAAATTAATAATATTATTTAATTAAAATTCCTAGTGTAAAAAATAAACAACGTTTAACACACAGATAGTTTATGCACTGATAAAATGTACAATTCATTTTGGATAGAAATTCAAGGAAACCAATAATCGACAATTCAATATGACCTTTACTTGTCAAATAATTTTCAAACCTAAGACTTGAAGACAGTGTCGGGTTTGAGATTACTGACAAGTGCGGTGGGAAGGGGGGGGGGGGGGCTATTTCAATAGAACGAGAAGTGGGAGTTTTCTGACAAAATGGAAATTAGTTTGGTCATTGCTACATTGCGAGAGACAGAGAACGATACAGACAGAGCAATGTCTTGATTGTATTTGTCTCAATAATGAAATCTGTATTAGTAGTCGTGGTAAAAATGATGGTGTAGTTAAGTTATGAATGGAAACAGACAATAATATTAAAAAGCCACACAGATTGGTGGACTGACAGGTTTTGCCGGTCATCTAGACAACCACACGCCCAAATGCTTTTGTCATCAAAGGATCTTGCAGGGCGATGTGGTCACCACACAGATGTCGTTAAAACACTTTAACCCTGGCAGTTACCGGTGATGTATGGTGGGTTATGATGCTGTGAATACCAGAATATATACACTATCTACCATAAAATGACATAACACATTGTTTTTAATTTGGCTAGAAAACCTTTACTTCGAATATTGATCGATTGAGTCGACTCCCAACTTGTCGAAAAGTCCGAGACCTGAATATATTTGAGATCCCAGTCTTGAGATTTTTTGACAAGTATGTACCATGTATTTCATCTATATTGGAAGTAAATTCTTTCTGGACAAATGAAAAGAATATACCTCTTGCCATATTTCAAGGAGCAGGTTAAGACTATTTTGTGAGGCGTATATTATGGGGGAATATGCTTGATGTCAGTTTTTGTGTGTTGTCCGAACAAAGTGCCTTCAGAAGAGTACAAAGAAAGTTCATAAGTTAACTTTTTTTCTGTTTTGACTTTCTTGACAAGGTAACAGCAAACAAACCGACCTACCTGTCGTTGCCACTAGCGACTATTGTTTGGTTGTTAAACGTATATGTATATTTGGTGTCCCGGTAGCTCAGCGGTAGAGTGTTTTCCTCACAAGCAAAAGGACCGGTATTTTTTTCTGACCCCCTGCCAGCCCAAACACACGTACATTTGAGCCGTATGATGACGTGTCAAGAGATAAGATTCCTACCTCTGCTTTTGGAAGCAAATAAATCAAGTTTGAAAAATAAAACCGGTAAAGTTCAAAATAATTCAAAATCAGCATTTTGATTTTTTACGCTAAAACAAAGTAGGACAAAAGAGCTCGTGGTTGATCCGTCCAGGGAATATTTTTTAAAGAAGTCACTTAACAGTACATTAAAGAAAAAAGAAAAGAAAAGTACATGCTCTTAATTTCAACCAAAATGTGTTCAAAGCGCTTTGCAAGACTTTTACGACAATTAGACAAGTAATTCAACTGAGAAACTCTCTAATTGAAAAGAAAAGTAAAATCGATGACCGCATTGTTTCATTTTCGGTTCAATAACCTAACACGACGACGAAATCGTTTGAATCAGTTTTAACTGGTTAACGACAGGGGCCATGGGTTCATTTCTTGTTCAACAATGAGTGTGTCTTGTACTATTGTATGCTCCATTGTAATAATGTCCTACCTACCGTCTGTAAAGTATTAACAGGGTGAACCAGGTGTATAAAAGTAATTTTAAAACTAAAATGTCGAGAAATGTGACATTTTAGTTTTTATCATTTTAATAGACCTTTTGCCCTTAATGAAACAAGTCTCTCATTAAATTTCATTTTTTTTTGGTATCTAAATCACTCGGGTACGATTAGAACTTGGCCTTTCACTTGCTTGGTTAGTTCATTACCAATCTAGTTAATTACCAATCTACAAAACTGTTGCCGATTGTAGCTAACCTGGTTAAGTTGCTTTAGTCAATTTCCTTCGACCTATTAATATTGATATAATTATGACTGGGCGATTGTAATCCAGGATCTTTTTCTATCATAACTCGGGATAAGAAGGAGGAGGAGAGGAGGAGGAGGAGGAGGAGGAGGAGGAGGAGGAGGAGGAGGAGGGAGGAGAAGAGAAGAAGAAGAAGAGAGAAGAAGAAGAAGAAGAAGAAGAAGAAGAAGAGAAGAAGAAGAAGAAGAAGAAGAAGAAGAAGAAGAAGAAGAAGAAGAAGAAGAAGAAGAAGAAGAAGAAGAAGAAGAAGAAGAAGAAGAAGAAGAGGAAGAAGAAGAAGAAGAATCGCACCGTTGTTACTGCCGTCTTGAAGAAAACGGTAAGACATAATGTCGTCAAGTCGGAGTCAAATCGAACCCTATCTGTAAGGAATTAAAGCTATTTTACAAGTTTTTTGCAACCTTGGTGAATAACAGTAAAAATTGAACAATTCAAATACCTTTTCACCTCTTAATTGTGTGTTTTTTTTTAATCCAATACAACTTCGTCGCCATTATCCACTTCAATTTATCCTCTCTTGCAACCATCAAATGACAATAGCAATTAATTTATTCAATTATGTATCACACGTAAACAGCTACTGATTTCTGTAGTCTGGCAAATCACTTTTTAATCATTTTAGCCCCCCAAAAAAAATTTTAAAAAAATAAAAAAATAAAATCAAACATTGATCGCTTACAATGACCTTCAACTTGCCATAGACTCTCAAACCTGACACTTCTTTCAAGTCTCAGGATTGATATTTTTTGGCAGGTTGTTGGTCATAAATAGATCGACATTTTAAGCTAAATATTTGTGGCCAAAAATTATTTAACTAAGTCAATTAGTAGCAGTATTGATAATATATAGATTGTTGTCAAGTTGATTTTTTTTGTTCCGTTTCCTTTTAACTCTCACGAGGATCGAGGCGATAATCAGTTCCGCTTCGTGTAGATTAGAGTGGTAATTATATACTTGAAAAACTGCACCCATTTTAATTTTATCTAAATATTTTACGAAACAAAACAAAAATATTTTAAGTGTGTCACAACTCGGGACAATCAAAACTGTACTCGAGGCAATGCTGATTAAAGTATTAAATGTATTGTTCAGAAAGTACGACCTTGGTAAATGTTATAGTTCGATTTCAATAAAAGACTATGTGCGGCTATGTGGTCTAGTGGTATGACACTCGCTTTCGGATCGGAAGGTCCTGGGTTCGAGCCTCGCTCGACGCATGGTTGAGTCCTTGGAAAAGACTCTTTACTCACATTCTCTCACCGTACTCAGGTGTAAAATGAGTACCTGGCCGTTAACAGCGTTGTCTTTGTCCGAAAAATTGTAATATCGCGTAACAGGCGTCATGTCTCGTCCTACATGTTAAATGTTGCTGTTTACCAGGGACCCCTTGTAAAGCGCTTTGAGAACGTTAAGTGGATATTGCGCTATATAAAAGCTCAATAAAAGACCTTAAATTAGATATCTTTTCGTCGAGTCATGGACCACCTATCGATACAAAATTGAAAAACTTGGTGAGTCTCGAAAACATTTTAAATCATTAACTAGTCAACAGTCGTACTTTGGAAAACTATGTATTTTAAAATTTGGCCAAAAACAAACTCGCAATCAGTTGATTGAAATTACCCTTATCTTGGCATAAACTCTCAAACCTGGGAAAATGAAGTCCCAGGTTTGAGAGTTTTTGCAAGATGAGGGTCATTTAAATCAACCGATATTTGAAGAACGAGTTTTCTGGCCAATTTTTTAAATGCATGGTTTTCCAGAACACGGCAATTACCTGGTCAAAAGCTTTAACATTCACGACATATATATATATATATATATATATATATATATTATATATATATATATATATATATATATATATATATATATATATATAACAGTAAAGTAAAACATTGGACGGCTCCCTGTAGGTACATATACAATATTATTTTTAACCTTAACCTAAAACTTTGCCCCATTTCCTTCCTGACACAGGTAATTCCTGGACACAGCCAGGGAATCTATCATAATATAGTTCAGATTATTTGTTTTCTTTACACACACACACACACACACACACACACACACACATTCTCTCTCTTTCTCTCTCTCTCTCTCTCTCTCTCTCTCTCTCTCTCTCTCTCTCGCTCTCTCTCTCTCTCTCTCTCAATAATATCTTCTCTCCTTTTTAAAACTTAATATTGAAAATTATAAAGCTATAGCAGGTGTATGTGTTTTGTTTTTCTTTGTGGGTTTTTTTTTCTTTTTTTTTGCTTTTTTTTTTGGGGGGAGGGGGGGGGGGTAGGGGGGGGGGGGGGGGTTGTTAGCTATAGGCTTATATCTGAGTTATACTTTATATCTTAGTTCTTTTCAACAATCATGATATCCATTGTTTATTCAAACAACTATCTCTTTGTCTTCTTCATGTAAAGCGACTGACTTCTGTTAGATTAAGCATTGCTGTTGGTGTGCATATCCGGAAAAAAAAATAACATAAAAACTACTGGTCATTTTCAATGTCATATTCAATAATAGTTCATCTTGAAAAATCTCGCTGAGAATTACTTTAAAAAAAAAAAAAAACAGGAAAGATAAATAAAGTTGATTATCAATTTATCAGATTGAGGAATATTTACAGTTCGATAACCCTACTGCCTAGTGTGTATTTTACTTGACTTAATATAATAATAATAATAATAATAATAATAATAATAATAATAATAATAATAATAATAATAATAATAATAGTAATAATAATAATAATAATGCTGAAAACTTATATAGCGCTATAACTCCGAGACGCCAGACTCTAAGCGCTTAAATTAGTATTGTATTAGTACTTTATTTAGTATTGATCTGCTGGTACATGCATCTATTTAACCATTCAACCCTTTTAATCCATGAATATACTACCTAACTGTACTCAATCAACCAATAACTTCACTAATTTATGACGGGCGTCATCTTCACTGACTAAAACACAAATAAAAAATATTCGTGCTTATAATGTTGAGCATTTTAATTTCATGTTTCATATTTTGAATTTAAACCCAGTCCACTATCCCCCACTGTGTCTGTAACAGTAACACTCCGATTTCTTTAATGGTCCCAACTTTCTTTATAAAATCAATTGACATAACTTGGCGCTGGACACAAAAAGGGAATAGTAAAGTATGTAACATTAGCACGAGCCTTATTTAACCATTTACAAGTGAGTAAAGAGCATTTTCCCAAGACTTAACTATGTACCGTTCATAGTGGGACTCGAACCCTGGTCCTTTCGATCCGAAGGCGAGTGTCATACCACAAGACCGCATAGCCGCACAAAACATTATGTCTTAGAAGTTCTAATAAAGCCACTGTCTCTATTCCAATGTTGTGACAAGTATGTATGTCGTGTTGGAAATGTCACAACATGACCTACTTTAAGTCCACGGATTCAAGCCGAAGAATAGACATCTCCACGGAAACGGTCTTAGCAAAGGGAGTTTGAAGAATTTCCTCTGTCCACCCAACGTAGACATGGTAGCTGGGTCCATTAGATTTAGCGGAAAGTACCTTGCAATAGACCAACGTCCTATCTAAAGGGTAAGAAGCAAGCAATTGTTACCGTTCATAAACTCTAGAGAAAGAGGGAATGACTCTGGCTCAAAGGGCCTTTATGGTTCTAAAGTCCACGTTCTTATGTATGAATAATTACGATCGATCAGATTAAATGTAATAATAACATTTTCATGAAATTTGCCAGCCATCCAGCTGACACGCTTATTCACTCAACTGTTTCCTCCATATCTGTTTGTGTGTGTGTGTGTGTGTGTGTGTGTGTGTGTGTGTGTGTGTGTGGCCGCAGTAATGTCCATTTCCTTCGCCGTCTTTGTATACAATTTGGGTAATTAATCCAGGATTCATTGTGTCAGTCAATACCGGATAGATGAACCGTGTCTAATGAACTGATTGTAGTTGTCGTACGTAGTAGTTATGGACCCAGGATGTTCTTTGTCATCAAAGGCCTGTTTGATGTTTAATCCTGACCGACCATCCAGTGCTGGAAAGTTAACCATTTCATTGTCAAACTGATTTCCCTTCAAAACATATTATTACGTTATTATAATCTGATCTATTTTGTGCCAGTGGGATATGTTTTAATGTGTGTAAAGTTACCAGGGACAGAACGCTAGAGCTAAAGGTTTGACATCATTGTCACCTACCCGGTGACGGATTCCTCTTACCATCGCTTGATTTAGTAACAACACGAGGCGTACATGTGCCACTGACGCAGCTTCTTTAGAATGAAAGTAAAACATACCTCCGCTTGTAAAAAATAAAATAAAATAAATAAATTTTAAAAATTGAGCTTTATAGAGCGCAATATCCACTAAATGTGCTCAAAGCGCTTTACAAGGAGTCCCTGGTCAACAGCAACATTTAACATGTAGGACGGAACATGACGCCTGAGGCGATAATACAATTTTTCGGACAAAGACAACGCTGTTAACGGCCAGGTACTCATTTTACACCTGAGTGCGGTGAGAGAATGTGAGTAAAGAGCCTTTTCCAAGGACAAAACTATGAGCCGAGCGCAAGGCTCGAACCCAGGACCTTCCGATCCGAAATCGAGTGTCATACCACTAGACCACGTAACCGATGTCCGCTTGTCGTAAATGGTTCAATAAGGCTAGTGCTAATGTTACTTTACTATTCCCTTTCTTGTGTCCAGCGCCAAGTAATGTCAATTGATTTTACAAAGGTAGTTGGGACCATTAAATAAATTGGCGTGTTGCTATTACAGACACAGTGGGGGATAGTGGACTGAGTTTAAATTCAAAATATGAAACACGAAATTAAAATGCTTAACATTATAAGCACGAATATTTTTTATATGTGTTTTAGTCAGTGATGATGACGCCCGTCATAAATTAGTGAAGTTAGTGGTTGATTGAGTACAGTTAAGTCGTATATTCGTGGATTAAAAGGGTTGAATGGTTAAATAGATGTATGTACCAGCAGATCAATACTAAATAAAGTCAAGTAAAATACACACTGGGCAGTAGGGGTATCGAACTGTAAATATTCCTACATCTAATACTGATAAATTGATAATCATCTTTATTTATCTGTCCTGTTTTAAAAAAAATAATTCACACTTATGAAAGAACCTACTTACTGGCATCAAGCTTTCTCAGCAATAGTGAAATTTTTCAAGATGTACTATTGACTATGACATTGAAATGACCAGTAGTTTTCATCTTATTTTTCCCGGATATGAGATATACTCAGTTTAACAGAAGTCAGTCGCTTTACATGAAGAATAAGAAGAGATAGTTGTCTGCCAGAAAAATTGCAATATCCCCTAACAGGCGTCATGTTTCATCCTACATGTTAAATGTCACTGTTGGCTAGAGACCCTTTGACCTTGTAAAGCGCACGTTCAGTGGATATTGCGCTATATAAATGCTCAAGATTCATTAATAGCTACTCTGTCTTACTTCTCGTGTCTGCTGTTATGGCCTAAAAGATTTAACGTCAACATTGAACTACTGAAATTATATAAACCTGATAGAGTACAGCCTTTATAAAATATACACATTCATGTGAACAAGGTCGATCTTCTTGAAAAGAAGTAGTAGGTAATCCATGCATGTATTAGTCACTGAGCAACTCCTCAACATGTTCTTGCTCAAGAAGAAACAAATAGATACCGACAGACGGGTTCAAACTTGGTTCCCTCGAGCGTTTATGCAATGCATAATACACTCGGGCATCATATAAATCACATACAGGAGAGAAAAAGGGAATATAAAACATTTAAGGAAACAATATTGAGCGATTTTTAACCTGGTCCCAATTTCCTCCTAGGCCAAATAGTAATAAAATTTCAGTCTAAGAGAAAGCACGGGATTTCTCTTCACTTCTGAATAAATTGGTTTTGAAAAAAAAATCTTCTTTCAAAATATTAAAATGGCAATAACCTGACGCATACATAAGCTGAGAAAGTTTGTCAGTCTGATGATCCCACAATCAATGTATCGAATAGGAAAAAAAATTTCATTGTATGTATTACGTTCGGGTACTGTGTGTATATCCATACCTTTCAATTCGTCCAAAACTTGCACCTAGTGCTCTGCCCTATCCCTACCCTTCTTTATGTCATATTATCATCTCGTGACTTTGTGCGCCATCTATTAAGACATTCGTTATATTACCTCACTCAGCCCTAACACCGACTATATCAGTTGTTTACCCAGGTTACTTTTACCCCATGCCTATTTATTACATTTTTCTGAGATAAATTAGAGGCGTATCTAGTATCAAAGCTAACGCTTTTTGCTTTTACATTTTTCCAATTTTGAAAAGTAGCAAAAACCTCTAGGATTAAGAGAGTTAAGACGTTCACCTGCAGCCACATATTTTATGCGTAACAAGACGAACCTTAAAAGCCACTGATCAAACAGATCCTAGTGTAATAATGTAATCATTTAGCTGTCCTAACAAATCGCATCTTAAGTCATTACTTCAAACCACAAAACACAGGAGCTAAAACCACATCGCTGTCTGTTTAAAGGCACTCTAATGCCTTCACCTCAAACACTCTTTTGAGGTCCTTACATTTCAATAATCACAGTTCGAGAGGTTTGTCCGAATGAATACTTTGCCAGACGTTAGATTTTTTACACCCTAGGACCTTTAAGGAAACGCCTGGGATTTGTTTTAAAGTGAAGTATAGTACAAGGAAAATCATATCTTAAATTGTCTACAAGGAAAATCCTAGATACTTCAAATTGTGTCCCATATTATCGTAAACTTCGAACTATGATGCGCATTATCTTGAATAGAACGAGGGGTGAGGAGGGGTGGGGGAAGTGGAAGTAAACAATATTGTCGATTTTCTTATGTCGTTCGATTTGAGGCATAAATGAAACAATATATTAATAAATAAATAAATAATAAACAAATAAATAAATAAACGGATTTAGCAAAGAGAATAACAAATGTTTGTTACGGGGTAACATAAAACATCCCACCGATATCAACTTTCTGAACCAAGAGATGTCTTCATCTCAAATTCAAGTAACAACAGAAGATGTTGAGAAAAGGAGTGGGGCAAATTCAGTGTAATTCAAGACGATATGCCAATCTTAATAATATGACCAATGGTAATTGGACACCAACTATTCAGGCCGCTGGGCAGTGGGCGGCTTACCTTGGGTAGTAGTAATAAATTTCAAATACTCTTGTATAGTTCAAGATCGTTCTCCTCTTCCATCTACAACTGTACTACCATATCATCGAAAAGAAAATAACAGTATTTAAACTAATCAATCGAAAACAGTTTTAATGTGATAATTACTATGTCCAGCACATATTCAGTAAAACCTCTTTATATCGCTGCGCTTTGGGACATTGGAGAACTTGGCGGTATAACGGTATATATGAATTTATCCAACAAAAACAAAAATACAACAAAGAAAAGAAATCCCGTAGCCTTCGTTAACTTGTAGCCTGACACTTCACTAGAAAATATGTTACATTACAAGACGAAAAACAAAAGAAAGTGAAAAAAAAAGAATTGTTAATATTGTGCAATGGAGCAAATGATTCCATTGGTTGGACTATTGGATACAACATTTTCTTCACTTTTCACAGGGTTTATTTTCAACGTCAGCTACTAAATTTTAAAATTAAATGAATTTTATATTTTTCACGATATGAATCAATTATTGTGGTTTTAATTTATGTTCACAGTTTGAACTCTGACAGCCTCATAATAATATTATTAAAAGGATGAAGATACCATATCTGGCGTTTCCTTTTCCCAACTGTACATCAAGATCTCAAGTACTCTTTATATTATATTGAAGGATTTCTAAGAGACTGGGTGGGGTTAATTTGAGTTCAAAACATTTAAAAGAGTGGCCATAAACGGTTATTTAAAACCAATTGAACAGGGTATTGAGATGCACCATTGTCACGGTTATCATTCTGTCGTAAAAAAGGAAAGGCGGCCTATCTTTACTATTTAATTTATGTGACTGAAAAACATGACGATTACTTCAGATCCTGTAATATTGGGTACTCGATTACATGGGTTTGACCAATGTGAAAACACAAATTGTGTTGCGCAGTACTGTTTTTGACACTTGGTGAAAGTAGAAATAGTGTATTAAAAAAAAGAAACCCCTTAAAAACCAAGGTTTGCATAATATGACGTCTTTCTAGCATTGTCCAATCGTAACACAGAGCTTCCCCCAGTCTAGCTCACGATCGGACAGTTAGATATATACTTGCGGCTATGTGGTCTAGTGGTATGAAACTCGCTTTCGGATCGGAAGGTCCTGGGTTCGAGCCTCGCTCGGCGCATAGTTGAGTCCTTGGAGAAGACTCTTTACTCACATTCTCTCACCGTACTCAGGTGTAAAATGAGTACCTGGCCGTTAACAGCGTTGTCTCTGTCCGAAAAAAAATGTATTATCGCCTAACAGGTGTCATGTCCCGTCCTACATGTTAAATGTTGCTGTTGGCCAGGAACCCTTGTAAAGCGCTTTGAGCACGTTTAGTGGATATTGCGCTATATAAAAGCTCAAATTTAAAAAAATATATATACTCGAAAGAAATTGGTCATAAATTTGTCAATCAGATCAAACGTATTATAAACTAGATGAACTGAATAGGTTTCGTGATTTGTTCTTGATATTGGCTTGTGAAATAAATGAAAGTGTAATTTTGAATGGATCGGTTACTTTGATTTTGCTAATCAAAAGTTTGATTCGTGTTCGGTTTTGCAAACAAAACTTCAAAAGCTCAGATGTCGCCAATCATACGAATAAAAGCCAGTATTTATCACATTTTTTAAAAAAGAAAAAAATTTTAAGTCCTCATTTTCAAATATAAACCCATAATATGTTGATCAATTGAAATTCAAATTAGTAGATAGTATGATTTTTAAAAAGCAAAAAAAAATAAAAATAAAAAAATTAATAATTAAGTTTTAACGCGCTTTCTCGGGAAGTTTCAAAAGTGATTACACCAAAGAACGACGAACAAATAAGAACAACAAAAAACTTTTCCCACTGCCAAACCCTTATTCTTTTACTTAAACAAAATTTACAAAAAGTTCTTTAAAGAGTGGAGCTTGCTTCTTCATGGGGAACGATTAACCCTGATAATAAATACCGTTTTGTGGCGTTTGGTCACATATGAATTAACTACCTTCGACAGCATTCCTCTATGGAGTTTTTTCAAAGATTGACTTGACAACAACACGACATTCAGGCTTGTAGACGCTACGGTGCAAAGAACAAAACGGAGCCAGCGGGAAGTCTATGAAATTACATTTTATAGGAGGTACAGTGCTTAAACTTAATAAAGTTAGAAGACAAAAAGTCGTGGCGGATTACTAAATAACGCCTGAGTAACAATTAGATTACATTTCTTATATCACTTCACATGATCTTGCTTTAATTTTATAAATTAGTACACGAGGTCCAATCATGCTGAAAATTGCTTCAGACATTTCGTGCCTGAATTATTTATAGAAAACTTCTACGGCAAAAACAGAATCGTTACCGTTTCCGCCGTTTGAAGGTAATTGGTATGAATGTCTAAATTTAGTCAATCGAACGTACGTATTTCTTGTTTCGAGAAAAGAAATCAATAAACAACATAACGATAGTCTATAGCAGAGTAGACTCACTCTCGCCAAAAGTTATAAACAGCCGTATAGGAAGAAAGTGGGAAGATAATAAAATATTCTATAACCCCATTACGGTTAAGTGAGACAGAGTGAAAATAGAATGAATAACAGAAAGAAATGCTGGCTTAACTGAGAGTTGAAGTTGAAAACAGAACCGTGATGGTTTATACTGTCGTAGACTAACGAAAAAAAAAAAACCTACATTATTTTCAATTATTAACGAGAGAGCTTTTAATTAAAATAGCCATGTTTAAGCTGACCTCACGCTTGTTACATAAATCTCTGGCCTGTGACTTCATAGAAAAGTCCTAGACTTCCTGGGTAGATACGTTTCTCTTGCTAATTTAAAATAAAATGTTTTGGCATTTTACAAGATAATTTATATTATAGTTTGATTGTCTCCCAGAACCTTGAAAACATGGAATCGTTGACTAACCCGGATTCTTTAGTCTAAAATAAAAGGAACAATCAATCGCCATCTTTTAGAATAGAAACTGTCAATTGGATTCAATAGTCTGATGTCATGTCGCCCAGCAAAGGCGGCTATCGTGGTTCTAAACAAAGAAAATCTGTACTTTTTATTCTTCATGTTGGTTAGAACTTTTCATATGTCTTGTGATCAGAATGTGTAAAAGTCAAAACATGATCAGGTTTATAATGGTTTTTTTTTCACCTGGATACACTTTTATGCTCGTCGGAGAAATATTTCAATAGGGCGTCCGCCATTATTTCGATAGTTTAGAGCCAGTTACTAAGTTACCATGCGTCATTATGAGTGAAGTGACATTACGATTGTCGAAGCGTATTGCAACAATGCGTCACGCAACATCTAAATTAAACCCAATAATCCATCCATTGCTCGTTTGGTAAGAGAAACTAAATTATAAAAAAAAAAAAAGAAAAGGAAGAAATCAAAAAGGGGGGGGGGTGTTAAAATCGATGAAATAATCCTCTGTAGTTCTCTTATAGATACGGAAGGTATAATAAATCTATTTTTTAAAATTGCACTTATCCACCTTAAACACCACACTCTTAGCGCTTTATCTGCTGATGACTGACTGGGTGCATTTATCAACATAGGTCTAGGCATGCAACCCGTTAGGTGCTTGTAGAATTTTCGGACAAAGACAGCGCCTTTACATCAGTGGATCTCTCGAATCTAACATTCATGCCCGATAGGACGAAGAAAACGTGTGCAAATAAATGCTTTTCGTGAGGGCATACAGAGACCTCTAGGTCTAATTCGTAACATGACTGTCCCATCACACGACAGCGACACATTGGTTTATGAAATGAATGGATGGTTTCCATCACATAAACAACCCATAAAAATATTACCAAAGAAAAGAGTAAGCGAGTCAATGAACTGTCAATATGAATGGTTTATTTATAAAATATCATGATACATAACTCTGACCCTGATGGGAGCATTGCCAGGATTGCCAGTTAGTGATTTTTATTTCATTTTTTTTTAACCTTAGCGTCCTGGAGTTTTCTTCTATTATACATTAGGCCGTTTTTTGTTGAAAAATTGAATTTGGATTTTTTTATTATTCAAATTTACTAATTTAATGTAAGAGTCCAATTGCCCAAAACTTGCCAATTTTCAATCTGAAACTGGCATGGCAGTACAATTTTTAAAACATTAATCAAGCCACTTATTTATGGCAACGGGATAAGACAATAACAAGTGTAAAAGCTGATAGAGTGATGCCTGGGGAAATTTTGGCATTTTAAACTGACTTGTTTGTCGATTTTTTGCATAATTAATCTGGCATTTATTCGTAAGCTTCGAAAATGGGCCTACTTTATTACAACAGAAACCTACTTTTTTCTAGTGTGAATGTTTGTATCTCTATGTCTCACAGTAGAGATGAAGGGCTTTCCTATCTCTTCTACACCCCCTAAACAAGTTCCCTCTACGTCAGTTATTATAATAAGGTGATCTTCCACGACTGTGTTTTTCTAATCGACAGTTTTCCCGACCACGGTTTTGTATTGAAATGACTGAAAAGTCATCCCGACCTAGCAAACAAATTGAGTTTTAAAACTCAAATTCAAAAGCAATTAGTACATACTGTATATAAATTTTCTGAGCAAAATAAGCTTTACAAAACAACATTAAGTTTTTGTAAATAACAAATATTATTCTTCAATTATTTTTTATTATTTATAAAATAAATCTGAATACGTAGACTGTTGCTAGTATCGTAGCGAACGTGATGATTTACCTACAGTTGGTAAGGACAGGGTTAAAAAGAAAATATATTTTTTTTCAAAAAATGAATAAGATAACTGGCGTAGATCATTACCAAGGGTTGCCCATTCGTCATTTAAGTTCTTGTTTGTTTTGTTGTTTTTGTGTGTGTGTGTGTGTGTGTGTGTGTGTGTTTGTGTGTGTTTGTTTGGTTGCTTTTGTTTTTGTTTTTCAAATAAGATAACAATTAACCCATTTCCTTAAATAGATTAATTTTATTTTTAAAAATGAAATAAATCACCCCTATTTATTGTGATGACAATTAAAAAGAAGAAAAAAATAGAGTTTTGAAAACTAGAAATAGGCAACAACGTCCAAATCGTTACAGAAAACTAATGAAAACGTTGTCAAAGAAAGATTGTAATTTTACACCCGTCTTGACTGGGACCGGCAAAATACTTATAATCCTGTGTAAAAATCCGTTCTCAATTCATTAACAAAAGAAAAAGTGTACAATATTGTCTACAAAAAATAATTTTTAAAGTTTTAACATCAACAGAGTCCATATTATCGTTTCATGGGTGTCTGATCTATCTATTTATCGAAATGTAGTTTGTAGACATGATCTTATTTTGGCATCATTCATAGTGTTTCCAATGGTAGTCAAAATCGAGACCTTCAAATAAGAAGAATCACAAAAACTATTTCATCAACTTTCTACAATTGTCACTCATTTCTAAATATCAGATGCTATGACTAAGGACTCTATATATATATGACTGTGCCCAAATTTTGTTTTTATGTTGAGTTCTCATAAAAGGGCTCTAACTATTTTTTAAGTCATTGTTACGCACCAAACAACACAAATGACATGTTCTTTTCTTGCAAATAACCACTGAAACAACCCCTGTGATGAAAGGTATAACGTTACGGATCAAAAATATGTATAAACAGCTACATACCAATACCACCATAAACTGACAAAAAGGTTTATTTTATTTTGTTTCTCTGTTTTGGATACAAAACGTTAACCTCATATCAACCGTTCTAAACCTTAATTCTTAACTCAATCTTACCGTCTCGAGTTTTATATTTTTTAATAATTTGGGTCTCGCTTTTATCGATCGATAGAATATAATATGAAGCAAAGGTTTTCTGGCTAAATCAGAAAAACATTCGTTTTGTCATTGTATGATGGAATAGCTCACGCAACAATTTTTGACATCGCCTTGGGGTAGATCAAGAATAATAATAACACCATTAACCATTCCTTCCCTCTATGTCATAACTTTACACA
This sequence comes from Berghia stephanieae, assembly GCF_034508935.2. Lineage (NCBI taxonomy): Eukaryota > Metazoa > Mollusca > Gastropoda > Nudibranchia > Aeolidiidae > Berghia > Berghia stephanieae. Next base: position 98,520,192 of record NC_088362.1, on the reverse strand, counting down.
CAATACAGATATGTAGGGGATATTTTTATGAATTCCAATTATCAATCTATAACAACACTTAGATACAATAGCCCACGTTTAAAACGTACACGCTTGAAACGAATTGACGGATATAAAGAACGCATTTTTCCTCGTTATCTTTTACTCCTAAATATAGGACTACTCAGTAAAAATAAAACAAAACTAATTTGTTTTTGTTTTTTTTTTTTTTCTGTCAGCCATTGCTCTTTGAAACAGTGTTCTACGGTTGCCATCGTAAAGTTATAGCCTAACACCGTAGCCATCGTTAAGTTATAGCCTCACACTGAAACCCAAAAAGACTGGCAGTTTGACGTCATTATTTGGTTTTTACACCGCCTAGTGAGTTGTTGTTAGTAGAGCTCATGGAAACAAGTGGTCCCCTTTGGTTGAACTATCGATGAATACAACTCACGATTTATTTTCTTTTGTGGCCAAAGACTGGCATTTTGACGTCACTTTTTGGTCAGTGCCAGGCTATAACTTTACGATGGCTACGGTTCTACTCAGTCTTAAAATGACCTACTATAATACGTATCCATGTCAAGTGACTTTAAATCTCCCTCTAAATTTCTTTCACACTTATTTCTTTCTTTTCTTTTTATCAATTCAATACGTTGAGCAGGCTATCGGGGTCCCGATAACTCCACTGGTAGAGCACTCACATTGCAAGCAAAAGGACCAGTTTCAACCCCCCCCCCCCCCGGATTTGTAAGAGTTCTAGATGGCGTCACTTTGGGCTATATTTACGTCAGAGATATCAAAGATATCCAAGAGGCATCAAACAATTAACTCAATCAATCCTAGAGATTTTTGCTACTTTAAAAAATTTAAAAAAAAAAATAATTAAAAATGAGCATCTATTTTTCTTTTCATATTCTAACATTGGTCGAATTATTTTTTCTTCTCTCTTTCTCTCTCTCTCTCTCTCTCTCTCTCTCTCTCTCTCTCTCTCTCTCTCTCCTCTCTCCTCCCTCTCTCTTTCTTTCTCTCCCTCTCTCCCTCCCTCTCCTCTCTCTCTCTCTCTCTCTCTCTCTCTCTCTCTCTGGTTGTGTCTTGTGTGTACGGGTATGTGTGATTGTGAGTGTGTGTATGTGTGTGTGTGTGTGTGTGTAGTGCAATTTCGTTCTCCTGACCATATTGGTCAGAATCAGCGTGGGTGCGCAACCGGATGCGCGGGTTGACGGAGGTAGGAAACAATAACAAACCCACATGGTTGCCATTACCTCCACCATCATTCTCGCTCACGGTTTGTGGAAAGCACTTCATTACAGGCACGTAATAGTGAATCTAGTTTTTGTTTTGAACATTTCTATTATTATTCTTTTTAAATTGACCCATATTAAAAGAAACATACAAACAAAACAGGCATGACCAGTCACTAACAATGCCGTGTAGTGTGTAGACAGTAACACAGTACGGTGAACATGACTGACACTGGGATCGGAATGTCGGAACCCATGAGTCGTTCGCAACTCTGCCTCACGTATTCATTTAATCAGTCAATTTAATTTTTATTAAGCTTGCGTAAAACATACAAACAAAAAAGACATGACCAGTCACTAACAATGCAGTGTAGTGTGTAGACAGTAACACGGTACGGTGAACATGAATGACACTGGGATCGGAATGTCGGAACCCAGTAGTCGTACTCATTTAATCAGTCAATTTAAATTTCATTTAGCTTGCCTATTCTTCAAGTTTATGATATATTCACTTTTTCTATTTAAAAAGGGTAATCCAAACAGGCCATAAAAACGATTTTATAATAAGCCGACTTCAACTTCCATCACTTACGACACGAACTTATTTTGGGTGGTTTTTTTTAACAAAACCGTTTGACTCAAACTAAAGCTTCGGCATTGGATAAGGAGCGAGGTCCCTGTTGCCATCTTGCTTAGTTTATACAGAGACTGGGTTGCCAGCTTGGCTGTTCTTGATAAATAGTAGTAAATAGCACAACCTTGTGCAATGAGAGATAGAGAGAGAGAGAGAGATTTTGAACAAAAAACGAATATCTCTCTCTCTCTCTCTCTCTCTCTTACCCTCTCTCTCTCTCTCTTGCCCCTCTCTCTCCTCTCACTCTCTCTCTCTCTCTCTCTCTCTCTCTCTCTCTCTCTCTCCTCCCTCTCTCTCTCTCTCTTCCTATTTCATCTGTCACACTGTTTGACAATCTTCTTCACCTGGCTCACTTGTACTTGTAATATCGGGTGTAAGGTAAAATTTTGAACAATTATTATTATTTATAAAATGCAGAAACTTTGCAAATAAACCGATAGACTAGATATTAATTCGATTCGAAAAGTGGAACACAAAAGGAGAATTTGCGAATACCCGGTCCAGACATAAGCGTCATGGTCTTATTTATAAAGTGCAGAATCTTTGCAAATAAACGGATAAAATAGAGATTAATTCGATTCGAAAAGTGGAACACAAAAGCAGAATTTGCGAATGCCCGGTCCAGACATAAGTGTTATGGTCTTATTTATAAAATCTAGAAACTTTGAAAATAAACGGACAAGATAGAGATTCATTCGATTCGAAAAGTGGAACACAAAAGCAGAATTTGCGAATGCCCGGTCCAGACATAAGCGTTATGGTCTTATTTATAAAGTGCAGAAACTTTGCAAATAAACGGATAAGATAGAGATTCATTCGATTCGAAAAGTGGAACACAAAAGCAGAATTTGCGAATGCCCGGTCCAGACATAAGCGTTATGGTCTTATTTATAAAGTGCAGAAACTTTGCAAATAAACGGATAAGATAGAGATTCATTCGATTCGAAAAGTGGAACACAAAAGCAGAATTTGCGAATGCCCGGTCCAGACATAAGCGCTATGGTCTTATTTATAAAGTGCAGAAACTTTGCAAATAAACGGATAAGATAGAGATTCATTCGATTCGAAAAGTGGAACATAAAAGCAGAATCTGCGAATGTCCGTCCAGACATAAGCGTTATGGTCTTATTTATAAAGTGCAGAAACTTTGCAAATAAACGGATAGACTAGATGTTATTTCGATTCGAAAAGTGGAACACAAAAGGAAAATTTGCGAATACCCAGTCCAGACATAAGCGTCATAGTCCTATTTATAAAGTACAGAATCTTTGCAAATAGACGGATAAAATAGAGATTAATTGGATTCGAAAAGTGGAACACAAAAGCAGAATTTGCGAATGCCCGGTCCAGACATAAGCGCTATGGTCTTATTTATAAAGTGCAGAAACTTTGCAAATAAACGGAAAAAACAGATTAATTCTAATCGAACAGTGGAACACAAAGGCAGAATTTGCGAACAACCGGTCCAGACATAAGCGTTATGGTCTTATTTATAAAATCTAGAAACTTTGCAAATAAACGGATAGACTAGATATTAATTCGATTCGAAAAGTGGAACACAAAAGCAGAATTTGCGAATGCCCGGTCCAGACATAAGCGCTATGGTCTTATTTATAAAGTGCAGAAACTTTGCAAATAAACGGATAAGATAGAGATTCATTCGATTCGAAAAGTGGAACATAAAAGCAGAATCTGCGAATGCCCGTCCAGACATAAGCGTTATGGTCTTATTTATAAAGTGCAGAAACTTTGCAAATAAACGGATAGACTAGATGTTATTTCGATTCGAAAAGTGGAACACAAAAGGAAAATTTGCGAATACCCAGTCCAGACATAAGCGTCATAGTCCTATTTATAAAGTACAGAATCTTTGCAAATAGACGGATAAAATAGAGATTAATTGGATTCGAAAAGTGGAACACAAAAGCAGAATTTGCGAATGCCCGGTCCAGACATAAGCGCTATGGTCTTATTTATAAAGTGCAGAAACTTTGCAAATAAACGGAAAAAACAGATTAATTCTAATCGAACAGTGGAACACAAAGGCAGAATTTGCGAACAACCGGTCCAGACATAAGCGTTATGGTCTTATTTATAAAATCTAGAAACTTTGCAAATAAACGGATAGACTAGATATTAATTCGATTCGAAAAGTGGAACACAAAAGCAGAATTTGCGAATGCCCGGTCCAGACATAAGCGCTATGGTCTTATTTATAAAGTGCAGAAACTTTGCAAATAAACGGAAAAAATAGAGATTAATTCTAATCGAACAGTGGAACACAAAGGCAGAATTTGCGAACAACCGGTCCAGACATAAGCGTTATGGTCTTATTTATAAAGTGCAGAAAATTTGCAAATAAACGGATAAGATAGAGATTAATTCGATTCGAAAAGTGGAACACAAAAGCAGAATTTGTGAATACCCGGTCCAGGCATAAGCGTCATGGTCTTGTTTAAATGAAACAATGCCATTAAAAAAAATATATGGTCAATGAGTAATTAAGCTAAATATGCGGAGTTCAAATAGATAACTTGATCTGTGAATTTTTTAAATAATTAGCTGTTTTTATTCTCCATCATTTAGGTTATGTGATTAAGTTTATAATTGAAATACAAACTTTATCTCACTTATCAATGTTTTGCAATAAAGGAGAGTGTGAGTGAACCTGAGCAAAGGAAATTATTTGAGAGAGTGATATTTATCATGCTTTTCAGTTTGTAGTTGAATTCTAGAATGGATTCTTTATAGTTCTCATTGATTGTATGTCAGTATGTCAGTCTTTAGGACACCGATTACCCTACTGCGGCCACAATTTACAATGTGACGGCCACAAGCCCGTTAAACGCAGAGTGGGGTATTGTTGTTTGCAAGTAATGCTATGGTTTTAATAGGATATCTGTCTCCTATTAAAATACATTCCTGTGTTGGATTTTGGATTAAATTCATGTCTTCTTCGGATTTTGGGATATTTAATTTTCATGGATTGTGATTGTGATTGTCAAGACTATTAATGTAAGTAAATGCCCAAATAGATATTTTTATTCATTTATTCTTTATTTATTTTTTTTAGTTTTGTTTTGTTTTGAAGCATTTATTATAAGAAATATTGTACATATGCACTTATACACCAAAGACTATATCCTTTCAAACTGCTTATTATTATTATTATATTATTATTATTATTATTATTATTATTATTATTATTATTATTATTGTTATTGTTATTATTATTATTATTATTATTATTATTATTATTATTATTATTATTATTATTATTATTATTATTATTATTATTATTATAATAATAATAATAATAATAATAATAATAATAATAATAATAATAATAATAATAATAATAATAATAATAATAATAATAATAATAATAATAATAATAAAAATAATAATAATAATAATAATAATAATAATAATAATAATAATAATAATAATATATTATTATTATTATAATAATAATAATAATAATAATAATAATAATAATAATAATAATAATAATAATAATAATAATAATAATAATAATAATAATAATAATAATAATAATAATAATTAATAATAAGTGCATTGAGTGAAATCCCAATCATGGTTGCCCAAATAAAACTGGCGCTAGAATCCCGACTACCTGTCTAAACGAATGTTGTTTGTACGATACATACTAACTACACGTTCAATATCGGGGGCAGAAAATATACGTTCGGTTTTATGAAATTAAAACAGTAGTCCCACATTGTTCTTTGATGTTATTTGTGGTTGCATTTGCTTTGAAACTTACACATTATATTGTGTTACATTGTTTACAAAATATTTCTGGTACTCGTATGCATGTGTAGTCAACGGACCACCGGTCAATCGTGTTCTTTATTATTTTATTATTAATTTTGGCTTGACATCTTACATATGTGAATTTGACAGGTTGTTATGGATGGTAATTATAACATTAAGTGATTTTTAAACATTTTTACGGCGTTTTAAATGTCTTTCTTGCATTCATTGTCGAGCACCTCCACTTTTCTGTTACTATTTTAACGATCAGCTGATTTTCTCTTGCCTCCCCTTTAATTTCGCGGACTTTTTTCAGAACGAGGCGTGGGAGTGGCTAATTGATGCTATAAGTTTAAGGAAATTACTCACATCATCCGCCAGACAAATTAAACATAATAAAACACAAACCGGTGTGTAACCTTTATGCCTTTAACGTTCATAGTGTGATTGATATCCTTTAGTGAGAACAAGTCCTTAACAGTCTGTCTGAAAATAATAACAAAGAGCGGGGTGACGTCAAATTTGTTCCTTCTATACTGCTGATTCCGGAAAGTTTGTCATAACCAAACGTTTCCATATATAACAATATTTGGGCTATGGCATAACAATTATATCACTGTCACCCGAATGCGCAATCGCTGAAGGGAGGGGCGAGAGGTTAGGGTGACAAAAATTACGAATCGCGAGTTACGTAGGAATTATAAAGATTTTTATTTAGACAATCGTCACACCGAGCGTAAACCTGAATACATCGGCTGTTTTTTGTGTGAAAATTGTCAAACAAACTGTATTTGCATTTAGTATTTGTTCAATTGGCGTGGGTGTTATTTAATCAAGGCTGCGTCACACTTCAACTGATGTCTTTTGCCTTGGGTTTTAGAATCATGATGATTGGAAATTTTCGGTCATTATTATAATCGTTCGAAAAATGATCTTGAAATAAATAAATAAATAAAATAAATTAATAAATAAAACAAATAAATACATGAATAAATAGCACGGAACATGAACTGCAAATACTTAGAACAGTACTTATATAAATATATAATATATATTATCATGGGAGAGTTATGTAAGTCTTCTCCTACCAACAGAAAAGAAAGCTAGTAGAGAGAAATGCTAGATCATACAATTATTATAAACTTTTTTCTTCCTTCAAACAAACGACTGTAAACACACTTAGACCAGTAGCCGACATTGTTTCATTTTGTTATAATGTTCTATTTTTAAACGGAAAATGCACAGAATCTAACGGTAAGACTACACCAGTTAAAGTGATATGTAATTTCTTTCTCTTATCACTAATCGTCACAATAAGAAAACCCAGTCTTATTTATCAGAGCAACAGCTGTTAACAGAAGTGCCACTAGAAATTCATTGAAAAAAAAAGAGAGCATCAATGTTACTGCCCTCAATCTGAGGCCATGGCCTCGCGAGGTCCCAGGTTTGAGAGTTTTTGCCAAGATGAAGGTAATTTAAATCGATTTTGAAGGACGGGTTTTCTGGCCAAAAATTGAATACGTATCTTTCCAGAATACGGTAGTTAACTGGTTTGCCTTCGTGGACAATAAATATATTATTATTATTATTATTATTATTATTATTATTATTATTATTATTATTATTATTATTATTATTATTATTATTATTATTATTATTATTATTATTATTATTATTAAGGAATCTGTGATCAAAGGAGATCAATGAGATACTTGATACAGTAGACAAAAGGCTGAAGAGGACCCTTCAAGGAAGAATGGAACGTGCCGCTCAATTCAAAAAAAAAAATTCTACGCATGGCCTACTATAATATAATCACTTGAGGCTATTGTGAGATTAGATACGTGCTCCTTTATGATGTGTTTGACAACACAAACTTATATCATATTTGACAATGAACTAAGTCTTGCCAACTAGGGTAAGCATTTAAATGTTGCTGAAGTTTGTGTCTCCTATCTTCATTATTTTGAGACTTATTTCCTTATTGTTTTCTTTCTTCTTAATTCATTTGTTTTTATGGTTTTTTTTTTATCTGAAGTTTGTTTTGTTTTGTTTTGTTTTTCGGATTTTTATGTGTGTGGTTTTCTTTTGGGTTTTTATTTTTTATTTATTTTTTTTTTTTTTTGGGGGGGGGGGGGGCGGGAGGAGGGGGTCGTGTTTTTTATCAATTTTAAATCTACTTTTATGATTTCCAATTATTTTTAAAATGTCATTGTATTTCTCAATACTAACGAAAGAATGAAAATGGGAAGGCTCAACAGTAGATGGTTTTATTTTCGTTTTAACAACTTCTTATTATTGCTATCTCTGCTTCAAACAATATGCAATATTATATATATATATATATATATATATATATATATATATATATATATATATATATATATATAATAATATAATAATAATAATAATAATACTTTATTGCATCCCAAAAAGGAAATTTTTTGTACAGACGTGTACACATAAGATAAAAATACAATGGAAATAGGATGTATATATATATATAAAAAAGGAGCAGCTCTATAACCAGAGCTGCGCTTTATAATATAAATAATTTCAACACTGTAAAATAGTTAAAACTGTCACTATAAATTGAAAATTGAAAAGATTGCAAAACAAATAAATTAATAAATTAATATTATATTTTAAAAAAGTAAAAATGAGAAAGAATTATATAAAATGATTATTGCTTGTTGTTATAAAGCCTAATACTGGACGGCAGAAAAGATTTTCGGTGTCTCTCTGTTTTCGTTGAAATAGAGAAAGGGCGACCACTTCTTTCTGACATAATAATTGATGGTCTTAGTGGATGATACTGGTCATTTAATATTTTAGTTATTTTATTAATACAAAATTTCTCGTATAAAAGATCTACATCGTCAACATCATTTATATAGCGTTTAATGGATTTTTTAATATTTGAATTTATTTTGTTCCTTTCCACTGCTAAGCAATTGCCTCCCCAAGCTGTTATACAAAATGACAAAACACTTTCGATTACTGCTCTATAAAATAATGTGCAGAGGGTTTTATCTATTCTAAACTGAGAGAGTTTTGATAAAAAATATGTACGTCTGCACATCTTATGCCTAATTATTTTCAAGTGTTCATCCCACTTGAGCCTGTCATCAATCGTTACACCAAGGTATATATATATATATTTGTCTAACAGAATTTAATGCACATTTAAGCAGTGGCAGTCTGCGATTATTCAAAAAGGAAATTTAATGAACGAAATTGACGGTTGTGACGCGATACGTTTCATACTTGTCCTTCATCGATTTAAAGACAATAATAAACTCACAAGAACAGATCTTAGAGTTATTATTATGCTTTGATCAACAAAAGAATTTGACTAATGTAGTGTTGAGGCGTTGCTTCCCTGGGATAAATAGTTATATATCTAATCTGGATAAATCGCAAGCAAGCATCGAACCATTAACCAAGCGATTAACATCTTTTAGCCACTGACCACATCTATCGACCACCAACTAAACGCCTCTTTATAATTTTGCCCCCTAAAAATCCCCAAAACGTTTGACTTAATAAATCGGTCCATTCAAATTTTCGTGATACCCATCTTGTAAAATATTTCAATTCCAAGCAACGGTCTAAGAACTTATGACACGCCGAGTCTCATTCTATTTGATGAAGTTACAAATCAAATGAAATAAAAGTTTTCTGACCAAAATACTAAAAGGCGTTTTCTGTGTGTAAGGCAGACATTTTCCCTTGTGACAAAAGACGAATGGTCATAAACATATCAGGATGGTATTTATAGTCAACTCTTACTAAGAAAAGAACTGCGTAAATCACTATGGAGAAAGAAGAAAAAAAAAGAACAAACTACAAAACGAAATAGACCTTTATCGTAAATGTATAAATATTCTATCTAAACAACAACTGTTTCCCTGTATAAACATCCCCCTCCTTGTATAAATATCTCCCAAATCCATTCCCCTATATCTACACCTTCTCTCTCTCTCTCTCTCTCTCTCTCTCTCTCTCTCTCTCTCTCTCTCTCTCTCTCTCTCTCTCTCTCTCTCTCTCTCTCCCCCCCCCCCCCCCTACCCATTATTTTGTAATGCTAAGTGTTCGATCCAAAATTATCTCTCCACTAATTTTCTTGGGTTTTTTTTTTTTTCGCGTGAAATGTTCAATAAAAATCATCCTGTCCCTACCCCCCCCCTACCCCCACAACTTCAATTTTTAAAGCGTAAATGGTCAATAAAAACTGAGACACATGTCATGTGTCACAGATGTGTCACTTTTCTTTGATCACTCACTCAATGCGATGGAAATGACCATTTGTCATCAATATTTACAAAAATTCTAAAAAGTATCGCTTTTTTTTTTAAAGGAATAATTTATAGAATCGTGATAAACTTTCCCACAGAGTCATTCTGAAAGACAAGGTAGTTTTAACGATGCTAATCAACTAATATTATACGGATTTTTTGTTTTGTTGGGGTTTTTTTATATTTTCAATGAGTCGTATAGAACTCTAGTTTATCTAGGGTTTGTTTGTTGTGTTATTGTTTTGTTTGTTTGTTTGTTTTGTTGGGGCTTTTTTTTTTCGTTTTCTCTTTTCGTTTCTTTTTCTTTCTTTCTTTTTTTTTTTAGCATAAAGTCATGATCTCAAATCTAATTTTAACGATTGTTGACGACATCGGGCTTATCTAAATACATTGATATTTGAAATGTGTATTCTTAAAACATTTCTGGCCAAAATGAAATGCGAGCCACCAATATGGGACTGTGTGCTGATGAACTAGATAGCTAGACGAAAGAATAATCGAAATTAAAATCAAAATGACCAAAGTTTAGAAACTATGTGTGACCCTCCGTCTCAAAACGGTATTATGTCGGAATGATTCAGACCCCAAAAAAGTGAATTTAGAGATAGAATGATGAGAAATTGGACCTTAGAAGTTTTTGTAAAGCAAGAAATAGTATTTATACTCCAGCATAACGTATAGAAATTAAACCCGGGTTTGATATTTGTGGCAAAGAATTCAATTTCCCTAACCGAGTGGATCCCTACATAATACCGCTTTGACACGGAGGGTCACATATTGGGGGGGGGGGGGTTGAAGAGACACAACTCACTCTCCTCAATGACAGCATCTATTATAATTCATATTTATTTATGAGTAAAGTTAAAATCGTATTGAAGGCACCAAGTTCACCACGACATATTAAATATTATAACCGCTTTGATACGATACGTGAAGTGAGAAATAAAGCGTTTTGTCATTGTATGGAGAGTATAATAGGAAGGTCGATTGATATATGAAATGGACGGATGTGTGAAGAGATCGATATGATAGTGATTAGAATCCACAGCCGTAACAGTCACAAAAATGAGTAATTCTGTTACATAATTTACTATGATAGTGGCTTTAGAAGTTGTAAAGCACCGGGTGACCAGCGGAAAACTTTTCATTAACATAACATTACAAATACACACAGTGGTCGTAAATCACTAAAACGACCATCATCATCATCGTCATCGTCGTCATCATCACCATCACCATTATCATCATCGTCACTTTCATCATCATCATTAATAATAACAACAAAAATATTTAACAATCTTCATAAATGCCATTATTTATTCTTTCTTTATTTCTTTTTTTTTTCTTTTCCATATTTTTATATAATCTGACTTTTTATTTTGATTTTTGATTTAGTAAATATTTAAACTCCCCAAAATAAACCAATACCATCTAATTCCAATGGAAATTTATTCATCACAGTTCCATACTCATACCTCAATACAGGTCTTATCTTATTATAGATACCTAAACTGAAGTATGTATCCACTGAGAAATCTAACACTACACTCCAACAAAGTATTCGATAATCCACAAGAATTTACACAGAATCCAGAAAATCCCGTCTTTATTATAAAAAAAAATCCGATGGGAAATTTGCGTTAATCCGTGGAGAACACAAAAGGTGGGTTAAAAACAAAAAAAAATAGTAGAGCCGAAGAAATCGGCGAGTCTCTTTACAATAATCACACAATAGATGGCTTGAAGTCAGCAGACGACAGGTTTTAGCAGACGACACATGATTCGGAACGCAAGGACAAGGCGAGGGCAACCGGCGGGTGACAGAACGAGGGGAAACAAAAGAGAGAAAGAGAGGGGAGGAGGGAGAGAGGGGTCACACACACACAGAAGCGAGCGGGACACACACACACACACACACACACACACACACACACACACACACAGCGGCGGGCGAGAATGTCGCGTGTCTTATGTTTTAAGACGACTTAATTTTTACTCGTCTACACACCTTTTTAAAAGTCAACAAACTGAGAAATTCATGAAAATGAAATTAACGACAGTTACATTTTGTGGCAGCTTGTTAATGTCAAAAATGTATAATATATAATTTCAACATTTAAAAAAAAAAAAAGAAAGAAATAAACATCATTAACACTACAGAACTAAGAAGTGATAGTGGACGGACAAAAGCCATGAGACATGTTATAAATTATATCATGGCAACACATCAGTGTCACCTTCATCGTAAGTAAATTAAATCAAGAAACATTTTTTTTAACTATTAAAACCATTAAACTGCTAAGCTGGCAAGAAATTGTAATATATTTACCCCCCCCCCCCCCACCCTTTGTTGTTTTCTATTAAATTTCTCCATTTTTTTCAACAACAATCAATTGGATTCACTAGACTGATGTCACGTCGCCCGGCAACGGCGAACAGCCTGGTTCTAAACAAAGAAAATGGGTACTTTTTATTCTTCATGCTGGCTAGAACTTTTCATATGTCATGTGATCAGAATGTATAAAAGTCAAAACATGATCGTATTTATGTTTTTCTCCTCTGGATACACTTTTATGCTCGTCGGAGAAATATTTCATAAGGGCGTCCGCCATTGTTTCGATAGTTTAGAATCAGTATTACTAAGTAACCATGCGTCATTACGAGGGAAGTGACATCATGACTGTAAATCCCGTTTGTTTTTATTCTCAGTTTTCCTCCGGCACTTCTCCGCTCACTTTATTTCTTGTTATTTACTTAACATAGAGCCTGTTCCATTTTTCTGGATTCTTCTTTGGTCTTGGGAGTTTTATTTTCACTGCAACAACGCGGACAAGAGAAAGCCTATAGATGACGTCACTCAAGCTTTTGTTGTTGTACTTGCCATCCGCGTTTATGAGTAATTCTCACTAAACTGTATTAACAAGACGATATACGTTCAAGGTTACACAAAGTTTTGTGTGTTGGTCCGTTATAATTCGGATGGCTATGTTGTGAGCTTCTTAGATAGGCGCACACTATCTATATTATTATAATGGGTTGTTTACAAATTTGTTAAACAAAGCAATGTGCTTATCTCTTTGGGAAATAACACGATGTCATTTTGGCTCCATTCTTATCTCACTTCTTATAAAAAAAAAAAGACCGTATCTGTGACACATTTATGTTTTATTCATTTGGATTAGAAAACGTTTGCCTTATAATAATAAAAAAAAAATAAGATGATCAATAAGCAGGCATGAAACTTTTAGACGCCTCAGGTTTAAAACATTGTGACAATTTGGTGGTGATCTTAATCCATGTAGACCATATTTTAAAGTAAAAGTAAAACCGTCCAGAATGAAAAACAAAAACAAAAAGCTTTTGTCTGCGTGCGGCACCGTTGGTCCAGCATGAAATGTTTTAATTAAAAATCATACTCTTTAAAAATAATTCATAAACAGATTTTTCTTTTATATAATGAAGATTAATGAGGACTTTTTTCAGTATTTGGAACTTTAAAAAACTATAATGAAGTTTTTTTAAAAATGTTGAAAATTTTAGCAGAAAATAGCGTGATTTCCTAAAATTTTATAGTTTTAAAAGAAGAGGTAAGACGACTATAGGAAAATTACACTCGACTCAGCTTGTGTAAAACGCCAACGTGTATTTTTTTTTTTTTTTTTTGTAAGAGTAGTAGTAGTAGTAGTAGTAGTAGTAGTAGTAGTAGTAGTAGTAGTAGTAGTAGTAGTAGTAGTAGTAGTAGTAGTAGTAGTAGTAGTAGTAGTAGTAGTAGTAGTAGTAGTAGTAGTAGTAGTAGTAGTAGTATAGTAGTAGTAGTAGTAGTAGTAGTAGTAGTAGTAGTAGTAGTAGTAGTAGTAGTATAGTAGTAGTAGTAGTAGTAGTAGTAGTAGTTAGTAGTAGTAGTAGTAGTAGTAGTAGTAGTAGTAGTAGTAGTAGTAGTAGTAGTAGTAGTAGTAGTAGTAGTAGTAGTAGTAGTAGTAGTAGTAGTAGTAGTAGTAGTAGTAGTAGTAGTAGTAGTAGTAGTAGTAGTAGTAGTAGTAGTAGTAGTAGTAGTAGTAGTAGTAGTAGTAGTAGTAGTAGTAGTAGTAGTAGTAGTAGTAGTAGTAGTAGTAGTAGTAGTAGTTGTTGTTGTTGTTGTTGTAGTAGTATTTGTAGTAGTAGTATAAGTAGTAGTAGTGGTAGTAGTAGTAGTAGCAGTAGTAGTAGTAGTAGTAGTAGTAGTAGTAGTAGTAGAAGTAGTAGTAGTAGTAGTAGTAGTAGTAGTAGTAGTAGTAGTAGTAGTAGTAGTAGTAGTAGTATTAGTATTAGTAGTAGTAGAAGTAGTAGTAGTAGTAGTAGTAGTAGTAGTAGTAGTAGTAGTAGTAGTAGTAGTAGTAGTAGTAGTAGTAGTAGTAGTAGTAGATTCGTGCATCAAATTAAAAGGCGATTGTGACAACCCTATTCCCACGCCATCGACGTTTAACATCGCTCATGCAAGACATCATCATCATCATCATCACAGGAATTCTTTAGCCTTATTTTAAAGGTCCACTGACAAAACAAAGTTCTTAAATTTGGGTCAGAAAACTGTTTTTTCTTTCCCCGCTCATGACCGATAAAATGATTCACAAATGTCGAAATGTCAAAAACTCGATATTTTGATTTAAACTTTCTAGGTCTAGTCTTAGACAACTTGTGACCGATATAATTTTAAGTTTACATTTTCTGTCCAAAATGAAAAAAGACGACTTGGCAGTCTGTATTTCATTCTTTGGCATATTTACATTCCATATAAAATATCCTGTAGACGACATTCGTTGTAACAGGTATTTGAATGTTTGATAACGGCAGCCATATGTAATTAATTACCAGGGAAAATATTTAAATTATGTGTGGAATTTCGTGCTGCATACCCTACTCATTTTAGTCTAGGGAGATTGGGTTGTATACGTCTTAAAATGCACAGCATGCAAGATTGTTTGTGGAAATGGATATTTACTTTCTCTTGATATATTTTTTAAAAATTAGGTCGCGGGGGGGGGGGGGGTGAGTATCGTTATTTTCTGACATCTCTCTCTCTCTCTCTCTCTCTCTCTCTCTCTCTCTCTCTCTCTCTCTCTCTCTCTCTTATCTATCTATCTATCCATCTATCTATCTTTCCCATCTATCTATCTATCTATCTATTATGTCTATCTGTCTATCTATCTAACTATCTATCTATCCATCTCTTCATTTTTAAAAATGATTTTGTAGTTACCAAAATAATAATTTACACAGTAGAGGTCATTTTTGAGGTTTTTAAAAAAATAAGTGGTTAATTATGGACTGTTCCCATCATTGTGTGTACATAATTAAGACACTTTTCGACACTTGGTTAAACCAGGCAAAATACCAAACAGTGACGTTGGATTACATTTGTGAAATATTTATGCAGTATATTATATAGCTATGTGTCTATGGAAAAGGTTTATCACCTATAGCAATCGTGTGAGAAAAGTTTATGAGCTGCCTTGACCTTGGTCATTAAGCATCCAGGAGACGAATTTGTCAGGCATATAAATCCGACTTGACTACTTGAAATTAAAAAAAAACATATATTTATTTGCAGTTCTCATGAGAAAAATCTAGCAATCATCATAACAAATCTTAAAGGCTAATCAAATAAAAATCAGATTTTAGAGAGATTTTTTAAATATGCTGTATTAAAGTTCTGAATAATAATAATAATATAAGTTCCCTGGAATTTAAGTGTTTCTCGATCTTTGGGGGTCTCTTCTTAGTGTTGTGTTTGTTTTGTTTGTTTTTTTTCTTTCTTGTTTTTGATTTGTTCTTGTTTGTTTGTTTTTTACAAATCGTCGCTCTGTCAAATATTATATTATAGTAAAATAACGCTTTACGAGCTTCATGCTTTGTCTGTGTGTTCCGTGTTGCCACTGACTTTGGAACCGCAGACATTGCTGTAAGAATATTCAATGAATGGTACTCTATTTAAATCTTTTGCATCATTTTAGTTGCAGTAGTAGTAGTAGTAGTAGTAGTAGTAGTAGTAGTAGTAGTAGTAGTAGTAGTAGTAGTAGTAGTAATAGTAGTAGTAGTAGTAGTAGTAGTAGTAGTAGTAGTAGTAGTAGTAGGAGTAGTAGTAGTCGTAGTCGTAGTTAGTAGTCGTTCGTAGTAGTAGTGTAGTAGTAGTAGGTAGTAGTAGTAGTAGTAGTAGTAGTAGTAGTAAGTAGTAGTAGTAAGTAGTAGTTAGTAAGTTAGTAAAGTAGTAGTTAGTAGTAGTAGTAGTAGTAGGTAGTAGTAAGTAGATAGTAGTAGGTTATGTAGTAGTAGTAGTAGTAGTAGTAGTAGTATAGAGTAGTAGTAGTTAGTAGTAGTAGTAGTAGTATAGTAGTAGTATAGTAGTAGTAGTAGTAGTAGTGTAGTAGTAGTAGTAGTAGTAGTAGTAGTAGTAGTAGTATGTAGTAGTAGTAGTAGTAGTAGTAGTAGTAGTAGTAGTTAGTAGTAGTAGTGTTAGTTAGTAGTAGTAGGTAGTAGTAGTTAGTAGTAGTGTAGTGTAGTAGTAGTAGTAGTAGTAGTAGTAGTAGTATGTAGTAGTAGTAGTAGTAGTAGTAGTAGTAGTAGTATAGTAGTAGTTAGTAGTAGTTAGTAGTAGTAGTAGTAGTAGTAGTAGTAGTAGTAGTAGTAGTAGTAGTAGTAGTAGTAGTAGTAGTAGTAGTAGTAGTAGTAGTATAGTAGTGAGTATAGTAGTAGAGTAGTAGTAGTAGAAGTAGTAGTAGTATAGTAGTAGTAGTAGTAGTAGTAGTAGTAGTAGTAGTAGTAGTAGTAGTAGTAGTAGTAGTAGTAGTAGTAGTAGTAGTAGTAGTAGTAGTGGTAGTAGTAGTAGTAGTAGTAGTAGTAGTAGTAGTAGTAGTAGTAGTAGTAGTAGTAGTAGTAGTAGTAGTAGTAGTAGTAGTAGTGGTAGCTGTTGTTATTGTTGTTGTTCTTGTTGTCATATTTGTTGTTTAAGTAGTAACCGTCAGCTAAAAATTAAAAAATCCACACCTTATGGTTGGACATCGATGCAATGGTTTCGCCGTCGTACTCTAAAATGTCATTTCAGACTTGACTCTCGAAATAAACTAAACATAGACTAGTTGAAATCCCAAGCGAACCGGAGCCACGATAATCAACTCTTATGTCCACCTGTTGTCCTATTGTACTATGACAATACCAGGCCTCTACGCCTATAAATCTCCACACAATATTCTACATATACCCCCCTTTTTACACCCAGAAGCTCCTTTTGTTCAATCGCCACAAGCAGTCTCAAATCGCCCAACCATTGTAACATCTAACACCCTTAGATCTTGATACAACCATTTTAACACAATGTTTGGGTCCGCGCCGCACAATATATTATATGAATCTACTCTATGGTGAGACCCCGCCAGACCGTTTCACGAAGTACATTAATGGTTAAGAGTAACCATCTACAGTGGCAGCTGATTGATCCGACGTCAATGTAACAGATTGCCAAAATTTTACCCAAAAATGTATTTATCCAAGTTAACATAATTACGTTCAAATCATATTATTTCTATTTTTATACTATTTCATAATTTATTGATTGAGACATACTTAATCGATTAATTATCAATATTGTTTGGCTCTTTATACTATACTATTTATGTTAGTAAAATTTAATATCAAGAACGTTGAGCATTGCAATTTATTTATGAAGATTATTCTATTTTATTTGGAACATTTACATACAAAGACATTCCTTTACTTAATTATTCATGCTAGAATGAGTACATGGCTAGAAATAGTGACAGAAATTACGATCTTAAGTCCAAAAATGACTCCTATAAGATGGTACTCAAACTTGGTTATGATAAGTCTGCAGTGGTATACATATGAAGCATCAAGAAGCCTACCGAGCACAATAATACACTGTATAAAAGCGCAAATTTTGTTAAAGACAAATTTCAGTAATTTCTCGGATAACTCGAAATTTATAGTCTATTACTCTATCTTATTTGTCAATAGCAGCGTCGACTGTATCTATATTGTAAATGCCAGATAAACCACAACAATTTTTATGTCAACAAAATAAGTCATAAAATATCCCCCGATAAGCATGGCCGTTCCTTAAAATGGCCAATAACTAGACAGGGACAACGGGAACATCCACTTATCAACTTATTTATATTTTCATGGTGACAATCGCCTAGGATTCTGCTATGAGCTTTCCGTAAATAGACAGGAAGTCTTTGGTTCTTTCCTTCATTCATTAGTTCCACATTTGTTAACGCATTCTGTCGTGCTTGAAAAAAAAATACATTTTCAAATTTTTGGCCATAATAATTTTTTAAAAATCCTTTATTCATCCCCATGGGAAAATTTGTCTTTATGGTCTATTCCAAGGGAAGACTGGAATAACCCAGGCGTCAGCCGCAGAGCAGCGCCGCAAAGTGAGCTATGGCGATGTGACTTGCTCAAGGCCACATAGCGAAGCGGCGGGTCATTGAACTTGGTACTTTTCTTCGGGTACGAACCAAAGACCGTACCACTGAGCCACGCTGCCCCTAGTCTGAATAACACTCGTCCTTCAAATATCGATCGATTAAAACGACCTTTATATTATCCAAAAAAAAAACTCTCAAATCTGGGAGTTCTTAACGACACATGCAATATTTCTTTGCATGAGATTTTAGAATGTATTAAATAAAAAGTGACACTTTATTCATAAAGATAGAAAGCAATTGATGTCATTAAGCTTTTTGATATTGTTTTTAGCCAGCCACTTTTATGAGTAGTTCTTACTAAATTGTGTTAATCAGACTATAAACGTTTAACTTTTCACATTGTTTTGTGTGCTGGCGGATGTTGTGAGTTTTTGTTTTAAACTAAACGGAGGAGTGCATCAATGCAATCAAAATCAATTCGAATTTGGTCATTTTATCCACCTAGCTGGACAGATCAGCAACAGCCTTTTAACCCTCTCCTTACCAACTATAGGAAAATCGTCACATTCATTACGATACCACCAATATTTTTCTTATTCAATTTTTTTTTATACATCATAAAATTTAAAGAAAATGAACTGTGTGTTGGAGAGCAAATTTTGCTAAAGAAATTATGTATCGCAAGAACTTTACTGCTATTATGTTTGAGTGATAAAAATATATTTTGTGTTTGTTGGGTGTGAAGTTTTGGGGAAAATCCAGAAAATGGCTGGTAAGGAGAGAGTTAATCAATAAACTGGTGAGGTATAATATGAGCACAAGCTGACCCCTGTCCACGAGTTCCATTATTATAATATTATTCTGGCGACCAAAATCTCATAAGCCACCTGCAGGGCGGTGTCTCTTAGTGCCAGACTCGGGGCACGCGGCTTCCAGAGGGTAACAACAAGAAATTTAGGAGACAACAAAGGAACCAAAATCTAAGATAAGTCAATAGAAATGACACACACTTTGTGTATCAAAAGGTTGGGCAGTTTTAATTAGATTTAGACTTTAACAAAGTAACAGTGGAACTGGATTTCCTTCGCGTGTTAAATTCTTGCATGATTATTAGATTCAATAGTCTGATGTCATGTCGCCCAGCAACGGCGGCCATCGTGGTTCTAAACAAAGAAAATCGGTAATTTTTATTCTTCATGCTGGCTAGAACTTTTAATATGACTTGTGATCAGAATGTATAAAAGTCAAAACATGATCATATTTATAATGTTTTTCTCCTCTGGATACACTTTTATGCTCGTCGGAGAAAGATTTCATAAGGGCGTCCGCCATTGTTCCGATAGTTTAGAGCCAGTTACTAAGTTACCATGCGTCAATACGAAGGAAGTGATGACATAACTTGTTGAAGCGTATTTATATGGCTATTTATAATTGAAAACTTTGGAAAACTTGAAAAAAATTGAACCAAGAGTATTCTACGATGAAACAGAAATGAAAAAAGGAGACATCAGATAAAGCATAATAACCACTGAATGAGCCCAAGGTACTTTACATGTTGTCTCAATTCAAAAGCAGCGATTGGATTGTAGGACGCGACAGACTGCATGAAAAGCCCTCTCATAATTTTGTTTCTCTCGACCGAGACAACTATAATTATGATGATGATGATGATGATGATGATGATGATGATGATGATGATGATGTGGTGGTGGTGGTGGTGGTGGTGTTGGTGTTGGCGATGCGGTGGTGGTGGTTGTGGTGGTGGTGATGATGTGATGGTGATGATGATGATGATGATGATGATGATGATGATGATGATGATGATGGTGGTGATGATGATGATGATGATGATGATGACGATGACGATGACGATAATACAATTAGAAGAGGAGATGAGAAGGAGTAGGAGAAGAGGGAGGAGGAGGAAAAGAAAGAAAAGAAGAAGAAGAAGAAGAAGAAGAAGAAGAAGAAGAAGAAGAAGAAGAAGAAGAAGAAGAAGAAGAAGAAGAAGAAGAAGAAGAAGAAGAAGAAGAAGAAGAAAACGAAGGAGGAGGAGGAAGAAGAGGAGGTGGAGAAGAAAAAGAAGAAGAAGTAGGATCATGGACATTGAAACGGAGACGGAAACTTTGCACTAACCTAGAATACTTTGATAACAAGACTAGCCCTACTACTACTCTACCATTTCGAGCCTGTCATGTTTTGATGTCTAACATAGACGGTGTACTTAACACGCGGCGTTAGTCTTTTGATGTTTATTAAATTATGAAGTCTGTACTAACATTACCTTGGTTGTAAGTAGGTCGACAGTGTTTGTCAAAAAGTCTTGATAAGATGTCATATCAAACTAAATACGCGACAGACCATAATTTTATTGTTAAAAAGAAAGAAAAATAAATAGAAGGTAGTGCAGCTTTGTGGTCTAGTGGTATGACATTCGCTTGCGGATCGGAAGGTCCTGGGTTCGAGCCTCGCGCTCGGCGCATAGTTGAGTCCTTGGAAAAGGCTCTTTATACTCACATTCTCTCACCGTACTCAGGTGTAATTTGAGTACCTGGCCGTTAACAGCGTTGTCTTTGTCCGAAAAATTGTAATATCGCTTAACAGGCGTCATGTTCCGTCCTACATGTTAAATGTTGCTGTTGACCAGGGACCCCTTGTAAAGCGCTTTGAGCACATTTAGTGGATATTGCGCTATATAAAGCTCAATAAAAAAAAAAAAGAATTAGTGCAGACCTGCACAGTGCTACGAAACATTCGTAGAAATACGAATTTTTGGCTCCAGCTAGAGAACAGCATAGACATTTTTGATTCAATAGATAGTATGCGCTTGACTAAGAAGCTCATAACATTGCCATCCGGAAGTATAACGGACCAACACAAAAAACCGTGTGTATCCATGAACGTTTACAGTCGGGTAAATTCAGTTCAGTGAGCATTATTCATAAACGCGGATGGCAAAAAAACAATAACAAAGACCTGAGTGACGTCATCTTCGAACTATCTATAAATCTTGTTGAAAAGGAGAGCCTGGTTGCTTAGAAACTGTGTTTAGGATTTGGAGCATATTTTGATTATGCTGGGGGCAAATAATTGAATTGTAAAGCTATCTTTTTTGTGACCTTTTCATTTTTTCCATTGGATACTACAAATTTTTGACATTTCAAGTAGGGAGCTCTGCTTAATGTGGTCCGTCGTCTCAAAACGGTAAAATAGGGGACAGCGTGGCTCAGCCGTACGGTCTTTGCTTCCTACCCGAAAGGTATCGAGTTCGATCACCCGCCGCTGCGCTGTGTGGCCTTGAGCAAGTCACCTCGCCTTAGCTCAATTTGCGACGCTGCACAGCGGCTGACGCCTGGGTTATTCCAGTCTTCCCTTGGAATAGATCCTAGAGACAAATTTCCCCCTATGGAATGAATCAAGGGAATTTTTTTTAAAATTTATTTTATGTCGCAGTGAACCAGATGCCTAAAGGGGATTTTAAAGAAATGTAAAATCTGTCGTTTTTGCCGTTTAAATAAATAGTATGAATACTTATTTAGCGCATTTACACGAATTTACCATGCTAAATACGCTTCGCAATGTTTGAATTTAATTTATTCCACTCAACAGACATAATATAGAGCCATATTTCTAACTCATACAGTACCCATTAGACGACCGTTAGGCGTCCTTTTTTGTATTAATCCTCTTAAATATCCGCCACTACTTGTCTATAACCAGATAGTCATTCACACCTGAGTCCAATGGGGTAATGTGGGTTGATTGTTATAACGTCAATGAATAACGAGATAAAATTAAACCAAACAGGAGAAAGTGACGACAAACAAAAGGCTGATTCTTTTTACGACGACAACGATAATTAATTTGATGATGATGATGATGATGATGATGATGATGATGATGATGAGTTGTTGTTGTTGTTGTTGTTGTTGTTGTTGTTGTTGTTTGTTGTTGTTGTTGTTGTTGTTGTTGTTGTTGTTGTTGTTATTATTATTATTATTATTATTATTATTACCATTATCATTATTACTATTATCATTAATATTATTCTCATTATGATTATTATCATCATCATCATTATTATTACTATTATTATTATTATTATTATTATTATTATTATTATTATTATTATTATTATTATTATTATTATTATTATTCCGAATTTCTCGTTTTGTCAGGTACAAGTAACGAAGGACATAACTCATTGAAATAGGTACAATTGTGATAAGATACCATAGTTATCTCCCTTACCAAAAAAAATGACAACAGAAAAGTGTCATCCTTTTTATTGAGTTATGTCCCTTCGATCTTGACATTATTTTCCCCGTCCAAATAAAATAGAATTTCCCCTTACCCTTTTCGGCGTCAGTATTTACAAAGAAGATGGAGATAACCAAGTTGTCAGCTACTGTGTAGTACTATAATGCGAGCAATTACCCAACTGTTCTATTGGCTTTTTCTGTGTGACGCTCTGTAAGAATGTTAAAAGGCACCGTCCAAAAAAACATCAGTAATGGAGATGGTCATCCATTTAAGATCGCCTTCCCCCTCTGGCACACACACACACACACACACACACACA
>NC_088362.1:98484752-98492252 GCF_034508935.2 Berghia stephanieae | reverse complement strand
ATTAGCGGGAAGTTCAGTAAGTTTAGGAAGGGTTATCTCATCGTATTGTATTATTTATCGACATCTTTTATTTTTTATTTGTCTACATCATATTTTGTTAACATTTCATAATGGAGAAAACTAAAGAAAAGATCTACGTTGATTATGATATGCATTTTTGTACAGAAATATGAATAATAAATTTTGTATTTGGAGCGCTTGGCTTGTAGTTGGTTTGTTTACAAATAACTTCTCCGCCTGTGACGTCCAATCAAGGGACGCTACTCTTCCGCTAATCTCATTCCCTATAAGATGTCATGTCCATTTCACTCCTTTACATTAGATCGTGTTGGATTGTGGAATAGCCTGCCACAGGTTGCAGTAGAATCAGAATACAACCTCTTCCTTTGGAGCAGTTCAGAGTTCAGAGTTGATGTGTATGTTTTGTTTTTACTCTGTTTTCAAAATAGGGCATAAGCACAGGTAGGAAAAGTTACACAATCCTACGATAATTACATGTTAACTTTAAACAACTTTTCTTTTATTGACTGGATAAGCCGATATTATCTTGTAACCCCCCCCCCCCCCCCACATACACACACCCACCCTTCCCCCATGAACACCACTCGATCTCGGGTCACTGCATCGCCAAATTATATTATATCATCCCAAATGGACCACCCTTCGTGTTATACACACTTTTTTCAGTTGCAGGGTTTTAATAGTGTAAAACAAAACAAACAGAGAGACAGCTTTAAGAATCTTCATTTGAAAAGAAATTTGATACTATAATTTATGACAAAATATGATCACTGCAGAATCGAATAAACTATCTAGTTCATCCAACTTTTTTCACCGATTTATCGTGCAATCACGAGAAGACAGAAATTTGATACTATAATTTATGACAAACACGAACACCGCATAATCGAACAAAGTAGGCCATAAAACTTTATCACCGATTTATCCAGCAATCAAGACAACCAGTCATGCATCCCCGAACCCCCTCTTTACGCAATAAAACCCATAAAATGGAGGTTATAAAGAACAAAGGGACACAATACAACTTATATAAAATCTCTATAAATTATTAGCTATACTAATTACCATATCAAAAACAAATATGGTGTGATTCACAAAAAAAAAGGATTGCTTATCTTCTTAAAAGGTGATTTTAAAAAAAAACATGAAAAAGAAAAAAAAAAAAGATATGTTTTCTTATTTAAAAGGTTATTCAAAAGTAAAAGAAAAGAAAAAGAAAGAAAAAAAAGATAGGTTTTCTTCTTAAAAAGGTTATTCAAAGAAAAAGAAAAAAAAAGAAAAAAAAAAGATCGGTTATCTTCTTAACAAGGTATTTATTAAAAAAGGATTGCTTATTTTCTTAAAAGGTGATTTTTAAAAAAACATGAAAAAGAAAAAAAAAGATAGGTTTTCTTCTTAAAAAGGTTATTCAAAAGTAAAAGAAAAGAAAAAGAAAGAAAAAAAAGATAGGTTTTCTTCTTAAAAAGGTTATTCAAAAGAAAAAGAAAAGGAAGAAAAAAAAAAAGAAGAAAAAAAGATCGGTTATCTTCTTAACAAGGTAATTATTTCAAAACAAATATTTTGTTTTTATGATGATGATGATATCGATAAACCCCCATTGTCATTTAGTGGTATCATTATGAGAGCTGTCATATTTTCTCATGGAGTCATCATTTCAAAGTTGTTTGGGATAAGCCTTGAGGAAAAGATGTTTCTTATTAATGTAGAATATTTCCACGGATTCTCCAAATTGCATACCTAACCGTTTTCAACATGAGAGCAATAATTGCGACGAGGCTAAGATATTATCGCGATTAAAGTTTTCTTAGTAAAAACAGGTAAAATGTGATATTTAATTAGAGTAAAAACGAACCGCGCAAGTTAAATTATGACAGACGAATGACCTCCAATGATAACTTCTACGCCTCCTCATCCACTTGTTGATATACCTCCCCATGCCAAGCAAGCAATGGAGAGTCCGGGAGAGCCTCGCTCCCCGTCCTTACCGACCACCCAGTACCCGTACCGCCCCTGTGTGTTTATTCAGCTGATTCCATGTTCTTTATACATCAATGGACACCGTCGTAGTCCTCATTAACTACAGACTGCCTATGACGACAATGAAGGGGCCAGAAATAATTCGGTTTAAAGGTTTTCGGGTGCATTGTTATGTTTTTACATTGGCATGAATGAAAAATGATAAGGTTTGAAGAAAAAATGGGGATGGGGGGTGGGGGGGGGGGGGGTAGGGAGTGAGAGAAGGGAAAGCGGAAGAATCGAAAGAAAAATAAAAGAGAGAGAAATAAGAATGAAAGAATGAGAACAGGGGGTGGGGGTGGGGGGGGGGGGGGGTTGGATGGAAGATGGAAGGATGGATAGATAGATAGATAGATAGATAGATAGATAGATAGATAGATAGATAGATAGATAGATAGATAGATAGATAGATAGATAGATAGATAGATAGATGGATGGATAGATAGAAAGATAGATATATAGATGGATAGATAGAAAGATAGATAAATTTCGAGGGAGAAAAGAGACATACACACAGACACACACACACACACACAGAGAGAGAGAGAGAGAGAGAGAGAGAGAGAGAGAGAGAGAGTGAGAGAGAGAGAGACCTATAACCATTGATATTCACGCCTACTTATCAAAGATCAACAATGTCATGTCAGCAGTGGCGATGCCGTGTCAATTCCACAACCTATCCACTAATCTTGTTAAACAATTTATGACAGAGTATGTGAATGAATGAATGAGTGATTAGATGAATAAATGAATGAACGAACGACAGAATAAATGGACGAATGAGTTAATAATTAAATCTTAAAAAATCAAAATAAACAACTTAAAATAATAATTATACAATGGAATTAATATTATATAAATAAATAGTTAAACAAATATGATAAACAAACGCAAGATATACTGTATTGAATGTGAGCTAAATACATAAAAATATGACTAAATTGCTTATTTGAATTAATTTTCCTTTCTTAGTCATGATAAATTTATGTCTACCTTCTATCGTGGTATAGGGAATAAGATTAGCGGAAGAGTAGCGTCCCTTGATTGGAAGTCACGAGCGGAAAAGTTATTAGAGAGAGAACGTCATGTTGGTTGTACGGCATGAGACACTTCACCGAAAGCGAGGACGAGAGAGACGCATGCGCAAAACCATTTTGACGTTCTCTCTGTAAGGTGACGTCCAATCAAGGGACGCTACTCTTCCGCTAATCTCGTTCCCTATAGAATACAGGAAAGAAAGAATAAATGAAAGAGTGAATAAATTAAGGCATAGATAAATGTCAACAAGCACGTAGGTACACTCGCGACTAAATGAATGTAGGAACATGGAGGAGTGACAGATGGAAGGTTAAATGGATAGATGAATGTATGATTGAACGAATGAAAGAATGAATGAAGAACTGAATGAAGAAACGAATGAATGAATAAATGAAAGAATGAAGAAACGAATGAATGAATGAATGAAGAACCGAATGAATGAATGAATGAATGAGTGTGTGTGAGTGAATGGATTTAACGATCGTGTAGTCGAATTATGGACATTCTGTTAACGTAATAAATCCATTGATCGTTTAGTTGGCGATGAAAGGATAGATAACATGATTACTGGTGGACTGATTGATTGAAAAATCATCTGTTCGATTGATTGATTGATTGATTGATTGATTGATTGATTGATTGATTGATTGGTTGGTTGGTTAGTTGATTGATTGATTGATTGATTGATTGATTGGTTGGTTGATTTATTGGTTGATTGATTGATAAGCTGAATGACTGATCGATCGATTGATTGATTGATTGATTGGTCGATTGACTGATTGATTGATTGATTGGTTGATTGATTGATTGATTGATTGATTGATTGATTGATTGGTTGATTGGTTGGTTGGTTGGTTGATTGATTGATTGATTGGTTGAATGATTGATTGATTGATTGATTGATTGATTGATTGACTGATTGATTGATTGGTTGGTTGATTGATTGGTTGATTGATTGATCGATTAATTGATTGATTGATTGATTGATTGGGTGACTGATTGATTCATTGATTGGTTGGTTGACTGATTGATTGATTGATTGGTTGAATGATTGATCGATCGATCGATTGATTGATCGATTGATTGATTGATTGATTGATTGATTGATTGATTGATTGATTGATTGATTGATTGATTGATTGATTGATTGATTGAAATTGATTGGATGGATAAATAAATACATAAATATAAATAACAAATAAATAAATAAATGAGTTGATGAATGAATGAATTAATGAATTAATGAATGAATGAATGTATGAATGAATGGATGAATGAATGGATGAATGAATGGATGAATGAATGAATGGATGAATGAATGAAAGAATAGAAAAAAAAATAATGAACACACTACACTGACAAAAACTCCCCATAGCCAGTGAATCTAATGATTATAAAACTGTCCCCTCCCAATCCAAATAACAAAAGGACAACCTCTTGTTTTTACTTGGCGTTAGCTTCTAATCCCACAATGTGCCTTTGTCAACTACTCAACCGGTTTTATTGTTTACAAGGAACGTGGATCTAAACGAATGACAAAATATTTAAGCAGTGCTGCTCTGCAGTAAATTGACAGAACATTTTTTTTCTTCATTTTGGCCAAAAAATATTAACTTAAAATATCTTTCGATTAAGACGAAATAAGATGGTCAAAATTTAAGCCTGCTGAGAAATATTTCTATATTTGAGGCGTCAAAGAAATGTTAAGTTTTGAGACTTTGTAATGTGTTTAGGAATATCTTATTTGATCGATATTTGAAATAAAAGTTTACAGTCAAAAATGAAAACAAAGTATTTTGAAAGAGTAGAGCAGTCGCTGACGACCAGGCTGTACATGAAGGGAAATGACCTGTTGATATAAAGCAACACGGCAAATACATTTTCTCCAAACAAAATCCTTTTCGAAAATCACAGCCAAACTATTAAAACTCTGATGAACGAATAGCCCGGCTGTTAATGGGATGACAAACAGATTTTGACATGAAATATTTTTCGAGTCAACTGGAAATTTCCAAACGATGACACTCACTCACACACACACACACACACACACACACACACGTAAAAACACTCACACACAAACACACACAATCTTAAACATATAAATACAAAGAGACACAAGCACACATAGAGAAAGACAGGTATATATATATATATAAAACAAACGAAGAATGAGTGACTGATAAACTTTATTAAATTATTCATAAACAGGTTGACTGAGGGAAGCTACCAAGATTTTTCTATTCTTGCCTCAAGGGGTAAAAATATATCCTGTCTACTCCGCCATAATCTTAAAAGACACGTTTTTTTAAAAATTGTGGCCAGAAA
The DNA here is from genome assembly GCF_034508935.2 of Berghia stephanieae. Lineage (NCBI taxonomy): Eukaryota > Metazoa > Mollusca > Gastropoda > Nudibranchia > Aeolidiidae > Berghia > Berghia stephanieae. The sequence goes on along the minus strand of NC_088362.1, from coordinate 98,486,849 downwards.
ACTCAACCTCCCGAGTTTTGTGGCCCAATATTTTTGAATGTGTCTTTTTCAGAGTGCGACAGTACATACTGGAATTTGATGTTATTATTCTGGAAGATACCTGGCTAAAAACAACAACGGATATAGATAGTGTCTTTGTTATTGTTTTTTGCCATCCGCGTTTATGAGTAATGCTCACTGAACTGTATTACCTCGACTATAAACGTTCATGGATACACACAGTTTTGTGTGTTGGTCCGTTATACTTCCGGATGGCAATGTTATGAGCTTCTTAGCTCAAAACATTGCCATCCGGAAGTATATCGGACCAATACACAAAACTATGTGTATTCATGAACGTTTATAGTCGGGTTAATACAGTTCAGTGAGCAGGCAAAAAACAATAACAAAGGCCTGAGTGACGTCATCTTCGAACTATCTGTAGATAGATCGAAGTTGACGTCACTCCGGCCTTTGTTGTTTTGTTTTGTTTTTTTTTTGCCATCCGCGTTTATGAGTAATTCTCACTAAACGTTATAAACCGAACTATAAACGTTTCAGGTTACAAATTATAGTTTCATGTGTTGGTCCGTTATACTTCCGGATGGTAATGATGTGAGCTTCTTAGCCAAGCGCATACTACCTATACTGTCAATCGCCTTCCACCTTATAGATAGTATGCGCTTGGCTCAGAAGCTCACAACTAGGCCATCCTGAAATATAACGACCCAACAGACAAAACTATGTGTAACCTTGAACGTTTATAGTCTGGTTAATACAGTTTAGTGAGAATTACTCATAAGCACGGATTCAAAAAAACAAGAGATGAAGTGAGAAGAAAAGTGCCAGAAGACAAGAGAGAATTAAAAATTTTCGCGGCGGGTGATGGGGGTTTGAACCCGCGAATTTATAGATAGAATGCGCTTGGCCAAGGAGTTCACAACATTGCCATCCGGAAGTATAACGGACCAACACACAAACTCTGTGTAATCATGAACTTTTATAGTCTGGTTAATACAGTTTAGTGAGAACAACTCACAAACGCGGATGGCAAAAACAATAACAAAGGCCTGAGTGACGTCATCTGCATACTATCTATTGGAACGACAACTCCGCCTGGCCGGTGAGAGCGTGACTCTACCGTATGAGCTATCCACGATCCCCCAAAAATCGTATCTAACTCAGGTCATTCATTACTAGAGCTCTCTCTCATCGACTACTGGAGATCGCAAAAAAAAAAACAATAACAAAGACCTAAGTGACGTCATCTTCGTTCTATCTATAGTATCACGAGAGAGACCTAAACTTTACGACTTACCTTTCCCCACTTCTGGCAGATAGTCCTAGCCTTGATGGCGTCGTCCAAACTCCTATTGGGCTGACCATCTTTGAGGTAGGCGGCTGACCGGTTGGTGTACAGGATGTGATTGTTTGGGTCTAAATCCAACGCTTCAGTGTACAGCTGGATAGCACGTCTGGAGAGGAAGAATTCAAATTGTAATAAAAAATATATACACATTAAGACAAAATTCCCATAAGTGGAATGCGTGCATGCGAGATTCAATTTATTCAATAGCCTTCAACAGTCGTGACGTCACTTCCCTCGTAATGACGCATCGTAACTTAGTAACTGGTTCTAAACTATCGGAACAATGACGGACGCCCTTATGAAATATTTCTCTGACGAGCATAAAACTGTATCAAGAGGAGAAAAACATTATAAATCTGATCATGTTTTGACTTTTATACATTCTGATCACAAACATGTGAAAAAGTTCTAGCCAGGTGAAGAATAAAAAGTACCGATTATCTTTGTTTAGAACCAAGCTGCTCGTTACTGGGCGGACGTGACATCAGACTATTGAATCCTATTTATAAGAAAATTGTCAATAGATAGTTCGAAGATGACGTCACACAGATTTTGTTATTGTTTTTTGCCATCCGCGTTTATGAGTAATGCTAACTGAACTGTATTAACCCGACTATAAACGTTCATGGATACACACAGTTTTGTGTGTTGGTCCGTTATACTTCCGGATGGCAATGTTATGAACTTCTTAGCTAAGCGCATACTATCTATAGCCTGACACTAGAACCCTCTTGGACTGGCAGTTTGAC
>NC_088362.1:98469752-98482252 GCF_034508935.2 Berghia stephanieae | reverse complement strand
TATTATTATGGTGACGATGCAGTTTTGATGATGGTGATGGTATTAACAATAATGATGATGACGATGGTGATGATATGATGAGAGTGATGGTGATAATGATGATGATGATTATGATGATGACGATACTGATGTTGTTGATGTTGTTGATGGTACTAATAATAATAATTAATAATAATAATAATAATAATAATAATAATAATAATAATAATAATAATAATAATAATAATAATAATAATAACAATAATAACAATAATAATGATGATGATGATGATGGTGATGATGATGATGATGATGATGATGATGATGATGATGATGATGATGATAATGATGATGATGATAATGATGATGCTGATGAAGATGATGTAGATGATGATGAAGATGATGAGGATGGTTTCTTACAGAATGATAAACGAGTAACTTGCAACATTTTAAAAACCAAGGGTAAATCTATCACCTGTTGACTCAATGATTAGTTAGACAATACGTTAGGGCATAAAGATCAATCATAACTTGACATTGAGAACCGCCACAAGGTCGCTCCCATTCCAGATTCATTTCCGCACACCTACAGACTTTATTACTGCGGCTATGTGGTCTAGTGGTAGTGGCATGCCACTCGCTTTCGGATCGGAAGGTCCTGGGTTCGAGCCTCGTTCGGCGCATAGTTGAGTCCTTGGAAAAGACTCTTTACTCACTTTCTCTCACCGTACTCAGGTGTAAAATGAGTACCAGGCCGTTAACAGCGTTGTCTTTGTCCGAAAAATTGTAATATCGCCTAACAGGCGTCATGTCTCGTCCTACGTGTTAAATGTTGCTGTTGACCAGGGACCCTTTATAAAGCGCTTTGAGCAAATTTAGTGGATATTGCGCTATATAAAAGCTCAAAAAAGCTCAATTACTGGACGGGTTTTGATCTTTGGTGGCTCAAAAGATTCGCCTCGATCTAGGTTAATTTCCACAATACGTACAGTGACATAATAATCAAATTTGAGGGTCTGTTCGTAACAGCCTTCATTACCCCGGATATATTGCTGATTCTCGACGAGTAATATAAATTTGCATAAATATATTTTTGTATAAACTTATATAAACATGAACTTGTCCGAAGAAGATTTAAAATAATGATAAAATAACTGTCCTAAATTACCCTTTATACATGATAAACAAGATTGCCGTTGCCGCATAATAAAGGGCATAAATCTCTTTATTTGGAGATTTCGTATCAATCTATTCACAAAGAAAACTCATCGGTGCAAATCTCTATCGTAGCACATCTCTGGAGAGATCATAATTACAACAACACACCAATAGGGAATGGGATTAGCGGAAGAGTAGTGTCCCTTGATTGGACGTTACCCATAGTCTGTGACATCACCGGCGGAAAAGTTATTAGAGAGAGAACGTCATGTTGGTTGTGCGCATGCGTCTCTCGTCCTCAAGAGAGGCCGAGAGACGCATGCGCACGGGGCACAACCAACATGACGTTCTCTCTCTAATAACTTTTCCGCCGGTGACGTCACAGACTATTTGTGACGTCCAATCAAGGGTCGCTACTCTTCCGCTAATCTCATTCCCTATGATATTACGCGAACGATAAATAAAAAATAAAAGAAGTCTTTCAGAGCTATTAAGACCCATGGAGCCGGAGTTTAACCCATGTCTATAGCTTGAAACAGACAATAACAATTTCTTTATTTCCTTTGGATAAGACGCTAGACTAGTAATTTGCAAAGTACTTTCCGTCAGATCTAAGAATCCCAATCACTGCTGGTTGAACATGGGGGACTGGGGGTGGGGGGGGGGGGGGAATCAGAAAAAAAAAAACACGACTGCACCCGGGATCGATCTCGGTCCCTTTCCGTGTGAAACGAGCCCTCTACCAATCGAGCTACCGGGACCCCAAAGCGCGCATAAAGTTTTAACTCAATCGAGCTTTGGGCTTTTATATTTAAAAAACGAGCTTTTATATAGCGCAATATCCACTAAATGTGCTCAAAGCGCTTTACAAGGGGTCCCTGGTCAACAGCAACATTTAACATGTAGGACGGGACACGCCGCCTATTATGCGATATTACAATTTTTCGGACAGAGACAACAATGTTAACGGCCAGGTACTCATTTTACACCTGGGTACGGTGAGAGAATGTGAGTAAAGAGTCTTTTCCAAGGATTCAACTATGCGCCGAGCGAAGCTCGAACCCAGGACTTTCCGATCCGAACGCGAGTGTCATACCACTAGACCACATAGCCGCAGCTTGGCTTAAGAAAATGTCTTAGGCAACCAGAATGAAATGAATGAAACCGTGTCAGTCTGGTATTACGTAAGAATAAACTGGGTGAGGAAACAAATCAGTTTTTAAAGTTAAAAACATCGAATTAGAACACAATTTCATGTTACTTTTATTCTTCTCTTCGGTGTAAATATGTATTTTTCATCCATTTTTATAAGTTTCAAAGGTTTCAAAGTTTATTTTAGGCAGTTTGCCAATGCATAACACAAACCAAAACATTATTATTATTATTATTATTATTATTATTATTATTATTATTATTATTATTATTATTATTATTATTATTATTATTATTATCAGCACCATCATTATTATTATTATTATTATTATTATTATTATTATTATTATTATTATTATTATTATTATTATTATTATTATTATTATTATCAGTAGTAGTAGTAGTAGTAGTAGTAGTAGTAGTAGTAGTAGTAGTAGTAGTAGTAGTAGTAGTAGTAGTAGTAATAGTAGTTGTTGTAGTAGTAGTAGTAGTAGTAGTAGTAGTAGTAGTAGTAGTAGTAGTAGTAGTAGTAGTAGTAGTAGTAGTATCACCTCTGTCTGTCTATCTATCTATCTATCTATCTATCTATCTATCTATCTATCTATCTATCTATCTATCTATCTATCTATCTATCTATCTATCTATGTCTCTATCTATCTATCTATCAAGAGAGAGAGAGAGAGAGAGAGAGATCGAGAGAGAGAGAGAGAGAGAGAGAGAGAGAGAGAGAGAGAGATCTTGAAACGATTGTTGATTTCAAATTACTGGCATGACAGATTTTGTAAGACAACAAAGAGTAGATAGACCTTACAATGTCAACACGACTGCATCCAAGACGATAGTGGCTGTACAAAAGGTGTGTTGCAGACTGCTGACAACCATAACATGATGGGACAACGATAATAGATCCCCCCTGCACATTCCTAAAATGTTTGGTGTATTACCAATACATAGACCTACACAGTATATCTATATATATATAATGCGTGACACACATTAAACGACGACACAGTCGTTAATTTTTTTATTTATGTAAAAAGCATGTTCATGTGTTTTTAAATAACAACAAAGATGATATTTGAGTCAATAACTAACGAAACCATAAAAAATTAGAATAACAAATGAAAAAGAAAAAACCCAGCAAATTCGTCACGTAGCATAATTTTATCCCCTAAAGAAATGCGAACTGTAGTCAAAGACATCAAAAGTTTTTGATAAATAGATAAAAAAAAGTCGATAAAATTTATCTTAAATATTTATCAAATATATAAACAACACTTATTACATTTATCTTAAAATCTTATCCTTGAATATTTCTGTATTGTTTGGATCTACATTAATGCCAGGGACGAGCAGATGACGCAGAGATAAACCATTCGCATTTGGATCGAAAAGTGTGAATTCAAATCCATTGAGATACTGTTAATGGTGTTAATAGGAGTCAATAGTCTGATGTCACGTCCTCCCAGAAACGAGCAGCTTGGTTCTAAACAAAGAAAATCGGTACTGTTTATTCTTCATGCAGACTAGAACTTTTTCACATGCATGTCACTAGAATGTATAAAAGTCAAAATATGATCAGATTTATAAATGTTTTTCTCCTTTGGATACACTTTTATGTTCGTCGAAGTTATTTCATAAGGGCGTCTGCCATTGCTCCGATAGTTTAGAACCAGTTACTAAGTTACTATGCGTCATTACGAGGGAAGTGACGTCACGACTGTTGAAGCCTATTGCTCTATCTCATATCATATTATAACAGCTCCTTTCTTATTCAGATCTTTTAAAATACGGGTCAGATTTAATAAATAAAGATATCTGACCGATTAACGAATGGCGGGCAAACAAATAATTTGTGATATTCTATTTCATTCAATGTTACTAATTTGTATTCTTAAATTTTCTTGGATGTGATAATAAGGTGTAATAGATAATACGATTTTAACCGAAATCGGTAATTTATTGACTTTTTGCTCTCGGGTCAATATTTTAATTCCCGATATTTGTCAAAAATCATATTGATGCTATATGTATGAGTAAACTACTCACAACATCCACCCGTTGGATATAGATAGTATGCGCTTGGCTAAGAAGCTCATAACATTGCCATCCGGAAGTATAACGGACGAACACACAAAACTGTGTGTAACCATGAACTTTCATTGTCTGGTTAATAGAGTTCAGTGAGAATAACTCACAAACGCGGACGGCAAAATATAACAGCATAGGCTTGAGTGACGTCATCTTCGAACTATCTATAACGTACCAACATGCAGAGCATGAGTGTGACCTTAACCTAACGTCTGATTGATATAATTTAGTGAGAACTAATCATCAAAATGGCTGTCTAAAAACAATGTCAGCTAAATGACGTGTATTTCGTTCCATCTATAGTCCCCAGACAGACGGACTTAAATAGCGATTGCGGCAATTTCAATAACATCTGATGAATATAGATAGAATGCGCTTGGCCAAGGAGTTCACAACATTGCCATCCGGAAGTATAACGGACCAACACACAAACTCTGTGTAACCATGAACTTTTATAGTCTGGTTAATACAGTTTAGTGAGAACAACTCACAAACGCGGATGGCAAAAACAATAACAAAGGACTGAGTGACGTCATCTGCATACTATCTATAAAAGAGTAGATATTGTAAAACTTTTTGTTGTTGTTATTTTGTTTTCTTTTGTTTGTTTTTATCTATAGAGCTATATCTTAGAATCCCCAAACTGTTTGCAATCACTTTACTTTTTTATCATATACTATCGTATCAACTATCATATCGTTCGTACATATATTCGAATAGGAGACACACACAAACACACAGAGAGAGAGAGAGAGAGAGAGAGAGAGAGAGAGAGAGAGATAAGAAGGAGAAGAAGACAGTAGTGTGAAAGGCAAAAAAAAAAAAATGGAGAGAGAGTGATGAAGGTCGTGAATTGATACAGATAGAAACAAGATGGGCAAGACAAGATATTGAAATTAGACGGACATTGCACACACTCACTCACACACAAGAAGAGAGACAGAGATAGATGGATAGATAGATAGATAGATAGAGAGAGAGAGAGATAGATAGATAGATAGATAGATAGATAGATAGATAGATAGATAGATAGATAGATAGATAGATAGAGAGAGAGAGAGAGAGAGAGAGAGAGAGAGAGAGAGAGAGAGAGAGAGGGGGAGGGGGAAAGTTGGCATGTAATTGGTTCTCTGATCCCCTTGATAATTATATTTTAATGGTAAAACACCGTTGGCCGATATCGTCACCTTCCAAGTCACCTTCCAAACATCGCCATTAAAATCACCACGACAAATTTTTGCCATGGACTGACAAAACGCATTTTTAAAGCTTTGGATAGACAGTTCTTATCTTCAAATATTAGATATAAAAGAGTAAGAGTCTCATCTTGTCAAAAATTTGTGAAATCGATCAATATTTGAAGACACAAACATACACACACAAATACACACACACCACACACACACACACACACACACACCACACATACATACATAAATACATACATACAAACACACATATACACTCACACATACGCATATTACTTTCAACTTAAACTAGTATATAGAGCAATATTTATTAAACGCAATCAGAGCGCTTTACAAGGGGATCCCAAGCCAACAGCAACACTTAACATATTATTAGAACGAGACATGACGCCTGCAAGGCGATATTACATTTTTTCCCGACAAAGACAATGCTGTTAAGGACAGGGTACCCATTTTACACATGAGTACGGTTAGAGAATGTGATTAAAGTGCCTTTGCTATGAACTCAACTTTGCGTCGTTCAGAGCGGGTCTCGAACCCGGGACTTACATACCGGTCTGAAAGGCCAGTCTCATACCCAGCGGCATCTAGATATGTCGTAGCTCATACCACAAAGTCTTACTTCTTTGATAGCTCATGGAGATCAAAAAGGAAGAAATGGCAGAGTCATATTTTTACTTTTTCAGAAACTTATTTGAAGACAGGAACATATTTTCCTAATAAATATTTTACAATTTATCTCGATAAACTAAATTATTTTAAAAAGCTACCCAATACAACATCCTGTGAAAGATATTTTAATACAAATCATTGGAGATCCCGCAGTGTTTGCGGAGAAAAAAATGCTATTATTAATTCTGAACATGCACTCCTCTATTTTGATTATTATAATACTTACTGTATTGTGGAAATTAACATAGATCGAGACGAATCTTTTGAGCCATCGACGATCAAAATATCTCTGATAATAACGTGTGTCGGTGCGCGCAAATGAATCTGACAACAGGGCGATCAGATGGCGATTCCCAAAGTTAAATGACCGATCGTCATGGACACCATCATCAACTCACTCAATCCTAGAGATTTTTGCTACTTTCCACATGAATATGTGCAAATATTAATTCTATTCAACTATCATTAACATGTAAAAACTAAAAAAAAAAATTAGCCTTGATACTACATCTATAATTTGTCTCATAAAAATGTAATAGATAGGCATGGGGTAAAAGTAACTTGGGTACACTACGGATATAGTTGGTGTTAGGGTTGAGAGAGTTATGCCCTAGCAGATTCTATAAATAATCATTTGAGTCAACGGGTGATAGAATTACCCTAAATTTAAAAAAAAAGAAAAAGAAAAAGATTTGCAGGTACCCGTCTATCAATCTGTAGAAAAATAGTTTTATATTTTTAGATCGTCCAGTAATTGTGCGGCTATGTGGTCTAGTGGTATGACACTCGCTTTCGGATCGGAAGGTCCTGGGTTCGAGACTCGCGCTCGGCGCATAGTTGAGTCCTTGGAAAAGGCTCTTTACTCACATTCTCTCACAGTACTCAGGTGTAAAATGAGTACATGGCCATTAACAGCGTTGTCTTTGTGCGAAATATTGTAATATCGCCTAACAAGCGTCATGTTAAATGTTGCTGTTGACCAGGGACCCCTTGTAAAGCGATTTGAGCACATTTAGTGGATATTTCCTATATAAAGCTCAATTTTTTAAAATTCTGTGCTCGTTGCCAAAAATTAAACATGGGCCGTACGGTACCATTTTAACCCCCAAAACCCTATTATTTAAAAAAAATCTATGTTCTCAAACCTCATTTAATAAATCGGAAAGAAATTATATGCCTGTTTAACTTCTTTTGTTGTTGGGTTTTTTAAATTTAATTTTGTGTGTGTGTGTTTTGTTTTGTTTTTTTATTTTTTATTCATTTATTTATTTTTGCTTTGTTATGTTGGGGGGGGGGGTTGTTTTTTTTACCTGTGATCTTCCATTTCCGAACAGTTGGAGGTCATATACATTCATTGAGGTAAAAATTATTTGACCAAATGACAAGAAAAGAAGTTTTGTCAGGACAACTGCCTACCAATCAAAAGTAATGTTTGCTATTCAATCATTTCCTTATGAAGGACAGCTTTACACATTGCTTTCACCTATAAAATCATAATTTACCTATCACATAACATTAACCTATCACATGCCGGAATAGTAATTTCTCTAACCTGACTCCCAGTCTTACGTTTACACAAGATAAAGTAACAACGATTAGACTGGAATATGATGAATAAGAATCGTTATTAAGTATATTTCCACAAAAAAAAAAACAACAAAAAAACACCATGCTCAATGCGCTTTATGATGCATTGTATTAGTATATTTCCCCCAAACTGTCATATAATAAGAATCAAATTTCCACAACATAAAAGTTGGCTGTTAGGTGTCCTATTAATACGTCCACTCTTATAACACCCCTCAATCCCTTAATCTTGGTACTAATTAACATCCGATTCGAATGAGATAACGGGTGCACAGTGCTTTACTAAGGGTACAGAACTAGGGTCAGAAATTTGCGATTTTTTGTCATCCGTTCGGTGACTGAACAAGACTTGAATTCGAAACAAGACGGGACGCCATAACGATGAAATTTAGAAATACATAGGTGAAAAATAATGCATTTGAAATCAGATAAACAATGAATGGAATTGTGCGATTTGAAAGAAAACCAATTTCGCCGTTAAAGGATTAATTTCTTTGATCTGTGGCTTAATCCTTTTATCGCCATAGCGGGTTTGAATTTAACAAGACCACAAGCTGCTTCACTCTTCGAACACATAACACAGGCAAAGATATAAATGCTAATGTGATTATTGAACACAATACGCCTTTTCTTTGTATGAGATCTATCTATCTATCTATGATAGATAGTTATTTTTAGTGTTATTCTTCAGGAAATAAATAAAAATAGAATATAATTGTCTTTTGATTAAAAAAAAAAAAAGCTTTGTGTACCACACTGCATGACAGCCCTTGATTCGAGATTTATAAATTCAAAACAATTAATATAAGCGTTATATCTTATGGGTATGAACGGTATTTTGGAGTAAACAGTAATAAAATTATGTTTGGCGCATCCAGATACATAATGACAAGGAGGAGGTGTAGGAGGAGAAGAGGACGAGGAAGAGGAGGAAGATGAGACAACGAAGAAGAAGAAGAATAAACACAACAAGAAAATTACGAGTGCGGGTGGAGGGGAAGGAGCAGGAGGAGGAATTCTTATGTCTCCACCATGTTATATAAATAAATGGTTTGTTATATCAATACAAAATTACTTTTCAATAGACTTTACGTCCTGGCTAGAGGGAGGAACCAATCATTATTATAATTCTTTAATTCCACAGGGACAATCCTAAACTGCACCCAGAGACTTTGTGGCGATGAATTAGTACTTTTCTTTACCTGAACACAACACCATCACACAAAGATGAAAACTATTTTTAGATGCATTCGTATGGTAGTATACTAAGCAATGTTAATATCTGTATCAGGAATTTCCATTTCGTAAAAGACACTTGTGATCAAAGCTCAAACTATACATGATTGCAATGAAAAGGTTTAATCAAAAATGAAAATTTTCATTGACTGCCTGAGGCCAACACCAAGACTCTACGTCAAATCTTCAACACCTAAATTATTATGTCTCAGACAGCGGAATTATCTTATTCAAGAAAATTACGCCAGAACCTCAACGCTATGGACTAACCTCTAAATGGAAGCATACAACCGTATTAAGGTAGTCGAGTGCTGGTTTTGAAAATGTGCTTGTTTCATGAAGCATTACACTCGAAATTTTCTTAAAAACGTAAGGTTAATGGGTCGGGCTCAATGAGAAAACAATTATACAATTCGTTGTCCCTTTTGATTTCTAAGAATGACATCACAGCAAAAATTACCACTCTAACTAACACGCTCACGCAGCTTTCAATGGAATTAAGGTGTATCAATCAACGGTGCCCGTAAACTGCAAGAGGCCCTTTTGCTTGCTTTCTTTTTCTTTTTTTCTCCCGACACCTTTCTAAAGAGTGAAATGTGGTTGGCACTTGCTTGTTTCAATCCTTGTTTTCTAACATTTGAAATGAACTCAAGAAAGCTCTTCATTGAAGAATAATTATATACAATGTTCTAGAGAAATACATTTTTGGCAAGTAGTTCATTCCAAACTTATGGTGGTGGACAAATATCGAAGAAAAAGTTAATGTATCTCAGTCATTAATTCATTATCTTTTTCATATTAAAGCACATTCGATATAATTTCAAAGAGAGCTTGAAAATCATGCCTAAGACCAGATTACAAGGTCATTAGACTCGCCATTTTATATGAAACTTATATCTGCCAATGTTTCAACTTTGGAGGCATCTAGTACATCCTGATCTGATGGGTGAGCTTTATTGAACTTAATATAGCGCAATTTCCACTAAATGTGCTCAAAGCGCTTTACAAGGGATTCCTGGTCAACAGCAACATTTAACATGTAGGACGGGACATGACCTTCCGATCCGAAAGCGAGTGTCATACCACTAGACAACATAGCCGATGGTTGGGCACAGGTAGCAAAGAAAAAAGGAAGACAGATACAAAATCCATTCAAACATTAACCTTTTCGATTCAAAGCACATTCATCAATATTACTTCAGAGAGGGATTTCCTTTTAAAATTATACAAAAGACTCGGTTACAGAGTCGTTAGAATCGTGGTTCCATATGAAAAATTTATCACGGCAATGTTTCCATCATGGTAGGTGAGGTGGTCGAGTGGTTTGTCAGTGCGCTGTAAAGAGAAAGATAGATAGATAGATAGATAGATAGAGAGAGAGAGAGAGAGAGAGAGAGAGAGAGAGAGAGAGAGAGAAGGGGAGGGGGGGGGGGCCTGAGGTATTTAAAAAAAAAAATTTCATTTGGCAAGACAATTTGCTAATTTGGACAGAGTTGATATCAGACTTTTTTTTCCAGAAAAATAAAAACAAAACAAATCTATATTCCTTCATGGAATGCCAAAGTGACGACATCGTAACATGGAAGAGACATATCCACTATGATTCAAGCCCAGACTATAGGGAATGAGATTAGCGGAAGAGTAGCGTCCCTTGATTGGACGTCACCGGTGAAGAAGTTATTAGAGAGAGAATGTCATGTTGGTTGTGCGCATGTCTCTTGTCCTCGCTTCGGTGAAAGCGGCATGAGACACCGAAAGCGAGGACGAGAGAGACGCATGCGCAAAACTATTTTGACGTTCTCTCTGTAAGGTGACGTCCAATCAAGAGACGCTACTCTTCCGCTAATCTCATTCCCTATATATTGGATTGATCAATACGATATAGTACATTGACCACAACATCATGACGTCATCATTTCCAATTGAAGTGAACACATTATAGGTTTGGCCTGTAGTTTTATAGAACCGTTTATAACACGTTTCTCTGTGTACTTAGGTGATAATATAAAATCGTAAAATTACGATACATTAGACTCTTAAAGAGGACAAATATCCCCTTAAAAAATTGAGCTTTTATATAGCGCAAAATCCACTAAACGTGCTCAAAGTGCTTTACAAAGGGACCCTGGCCAACAGCAACACTTAACACGTAGGACGGACATGACGCCTGTCAGGCGATATTATAATTTTTTTTTCGGACAGAGACAACGCTGTTAACTGCCAGGTACTCACTTTACACCTGAGTACGGTGAGTGAATGTGAGTAAAGAGCATTTTACAAGAACTCAACTATGCGCCGAGCGAGGCTCGAACCCAGGACCTTCCGATCCGAAAGCGAGTGTCATACCACAAGACCACATTGCCGCACTTTACATGCCGTATTCCATTTCAATCCATCTTGACATCGTATCTTACTGGATTTGTTTTTTGTTGTTTGTTTTTTGGTTTTTTTTTCTAAGAGTAGAGAAACTGCAACTGCAATGTGTCTAAGACTTTACCAAGGTCCAAGATACATTGCAGATTCCTTTATCTGAAAAAAAAAACAGATGGAGAAATCTGCCGATTAAAGCATTTAACCCCCTCCTTACCACCAATATAAAAATCGTCACATTTGTTACGATGCAGCCAACATTTTTCTCACTCTGATTTCTTTCGTACATCATAATATTTAAACAAAAATGTTAACTATAGTCTAAGTATATTAACACTGTGTTGAAGAGCTCGTTTAGCAGAAAAATATGTATAGCAACAACTAACAGCTGACTTTCTTTTTTCTTTTTTTTTCTCCCCACATTTTTTAAAGAGGAAATGTGATTGGCACTTGTTTCAATCCTTGATTTCGAACATTCGAAAATGCACTCGTCATGAAAACTCTTCATTGAAGAATAATTATATACAATGCTATAGAGAAATACATTTTTGGCAAGTAGTTCATTCAAAACTTATGGTGGCGGACACTGTCTTGAAGAGCTCGTTTAGCAGAAAAAATATATATAGCAGCAACTAACAGCTTTTGTGTTTGAGGGGAAAAATATATTTTTGTTTTAGATTGGGTGTGAAGTTTTGGGGACAATCCGGAAAATGGCCGAAAGGAGAGAGTTAAATGATGGGAAACCACTGGAAGTTGAAGTAAATTCAGTGTCGACTTGAATGGGTTAAATCATATATTTAAATTATCATTTTTACTCCTTCCCTTTCTTCCACCCTGCATCACTCCCAAAGCAGCTCTACCACCAAATATCAATTCCCTAATATTAATAATAATAATAATAATAATAATAATAATAATAATAATAATAATAATAATAATAATAATAATAATAATAATAATAATAATAATAATAATAATAATAATAATAATAATAATAATAATGCACATTTATATCGCGCAACCTATCCCCCTGGTTGGAGGCTCTGG
>NC_088362.1:98462252-98464752 GCF_034508935.2 Berghia stephanieae | reverse complement strand
GCCACGCTGCCCCATAAATAGTTGGGCAAATGAAGAAGTAGTAGAATGGGATTAGGTATAGATCTCTTGGTTGTCATTGTTACTCCAGAGAGGGATATCCAAGGCATATTAATGCATGGCGTCTAATCAAAATACTCACCACCTCTGCCTGCCAGATCAATCGAATCAACACACAAAACTAGGTTGTAACCTTAAGCGTTTATAGTATAATTGAGAGAATGTAGCGAGAACTATTCGCAAAACTGGCGGTATAAAAACAATTACAAAGACCTGACTGACGTCACCTTCATTCATAATAGTAATAGGGGAATGAGGGCCTGCCTGCCTAGTTGAGAACTACCTTCATAATCAAAGGAACCATTTTTCGTCACGGGTGTAGTCGAGATTATTTTTCTGTCTACCAACAGTGTTCGTTAGGTCTGTCAGATTCAACAGAAATTATTTTGGGATAGACTGGTGTCCTAACCAAAGGGTAGCAAAAATGAAAGTCAGTGTCCTCTTAGCGCTTCAGAATTCGAGGTAAACTCCGACACAATAGGCCTTAGAATCAGATGGACCTCCGCATGGGAGAATAATAGAGAGAGTAAGAGAGAGAGAGAGAGAGAGAGAGAGAGAGAGAGAGCGAGAGGGGGGAGGGGGGGGGAGCTTGCGCTCTACGGCTATGTGGTCTTGTGGTATCACTCTCGCTTTCGGATTATAAGGTCATTGCAGGCGTCATGTCTTGTCCTACATGTTAAATGTTGCTGTTGGACAGGGACCCCGTGTAAAGCGCTTTGAGCACGTTTAGTGGATATTGCGCTATATAAAAGCTCAATATTTTTTTTACAAGAGGCAAAATCAAAGTTCAGATTGATTTCACAATATTTGAAATTCCTTCAATCATATTTTTATGCGGAAAGGAATGCAGTATATGTACTATGCGTATTCGAAATTATAATACATGTCAATAATGGCTGAACGATAACATTGGTCATATAGGCCGATAAGTAAAAAGCCAGACAGACAGGCAGATAGATGGGTGTGGAGAGACAGAAACAGAGAAAGATACGCCCACAAAATCATTACTCAACTAGAAAAGAGAGAGTGAGAGAGATAGAGAGAGATAGAGAGAGAGAGGGAGAGAGAGAGAGAGAGAGGGAGAGGGAGGGAGAGAGAAAGAGAGAGAGAGAGAGAGAGGGAGAGAGATTTTAAAAAAGAGACAGATAGATAGAAAGAGAGAGAGAGAGAGAGAGAGACAGAGAGAGAGACACACACACACACCCAGAGAGAGAGAGAGAGAGAGAGAGAGAGAGAGAGAGAGAGAGAGAAATAGAGAGAGAGTTTTATTTGTTTTTGTTTGTATTATTTTTCTGTGTGTTTTTTTTTCTTTGCACTTATTTTTCCTATGTTCTTATTGCTCCTTTAAAAAAAAAAAAAAAAAGAAGTAACCCTCTGCTCTTAATTATGTTAAAAATACCCTCACCTCCACCCAGTGGCAGATAACGAACATTGCAAGGCTCAAAATAGCTTGCATTGCCTAAAGCAAACTTAAATTATTTTAGATCTCGTTTCCTGGTCTCTCTTATCCAATCTATTATTGTATAATTTATTCTTTTCATAAGTTAAGTTTTCTCAAAATGAAATCAAACTCTATTCGACTTCGAGTAACGCTTATTTGTATGAATATCTGTATTTCTCTGAAGCTATAGTAAATTATCATGTTTATCATGAATTTTGCTGTGATATGTTACAAATTTCCGTTTGCTTAATTTGACACAAAATTGGTCTTAATGAAACCTCCCAGTCAAACCACGTATCAATAACAATACTAATGATTTTCAAAACATGTGATAATATTGAAAACATATATAGCGCAATATCAACTAAATGAGCTTTACAAGGGATCCAAAAACAAAGAGCGATACTTAACATGTAGGACGATACATAAGGCGGTTATTCCATTTTTTACTGATAAAGACAAAGCTATAACCAGTTAAGTACTCATTTCACACCTGAGTATCGTGAGAAAATGTGAATAAAGAACGTTTCCAAAGGAGTCATTTTTGCAGCGCCCATATCGGGACTTAAACCAAGAACCTACATTGAGCACATTGACAGGAGAGGAAATCATACATGCTACACACAACAAGGACATTTCTCAGATATTATAGACTATTTATATACACCCAGTTCCATTCATAACATTATGAAGACAAAGAAGAATTTATCAGGTGTGTTTTAAGGCACTTTTTGATGTCATTTCAGAGGAAAATACTCTATTTCTAACATCTGATGGCAGTAAATTTCATATATTTGGGACGGTATGAGAAAATGCCCCATCAGAATATGTTTTCGAGCCATTTTTAAAAGGTACACGAAGGAGTTGATTTCACAAAGTAATAAAGTCTGGTTTATAGTCTGGTTAATACAGTTTAGTGAGAAGTGCTCATAAACGCGGATGGCAAAAAACAATAACAAAGACCCGAGTGACGTCAACTTCATTCTATCTTTCCGGATCAAA
>NC_088362.1:98457457-98462152 GCF_034508935.2 Berghia stephanieae | reverse complement strand
TCGAATTGGACACGCGAGTGTTTTTCATCTCCAGCAATCGCATTCCAGAGATGGATTCACAAAAGTGACGGGTGGGAAAAAAAAATATTGGATTGCATTTTGGTTTCAGAAAAAGAAGAAAAAAAAAAGTAAAATATTGAATAAAACTTACACAAATTGACTCCAACCACAACTAACAATTGTGTTATGAAATAGATCTGTCCCGATAAGAGTGGGGGAGGGGGGGGGGGGGGGATTAAATTTTAAGATAATTATTTCCGATACTTATTTTTTCTATGTTATATCAACGATTTTTCTTTTCATAGTGAGCATTCTAGTATCAGTATTCTCTCTCTCTCTCTCTCTCTCTCTCTCTCTCTCTCTCTCTCTCTCTCTCTCTCTCTCTCTCTTCCCCTCATATCTATTACACAAATTACAGAGGCAGAAAAGAATAGTAAGACAGAAGAGGGAAGAGGAGATAAATGTAGAATGAGTCAGCGAGTAAGGGAAATAAAGAGAAAGAGAGAGAGAGAGAGAGAGAGAGAGAGAGAGAGAGAGAGAGAGAGAGAGAGAGAGAGGGGGGAGACAGAGTGAAAGGAAAACGTGTACATTAAGAGTGAAATTTAACAATTACTAATATTATTATAAAATATAATTCCTAGTCGTCATACTAGAGGAGGATAATGACAAACGTACTAAATCCGAGATAGTTATGACTTTGATAAAATGACATTCAACTTATAATACGTCACCACAGTCCAAACGCGCCAAAACAAATAATTAAATACATAAACTTAAATACATAAATTGATTACAACTCATCAATGGAGAGGCTTAAGTATGTAAAGAATTGCTAAAACATAAAATCAAACTCGCTAATAAAATAAATTTAATTACAATTACCAAGTTAAAAAAACCAACAATGTTTTTAATCACAATGAACACCGTGTTGTTGTGCACTGATAAAATGCCTTTTACAATATTATTTTGGCCAGAAAATTTTAGAACCATACATCGACAATTCAATATGACCTTTACTTGTCAAATAATTTTCAAACCTAAGACTTGAAGACAGTGTCGGGTTTGAGATTACTGACAAGTGCGGTGGGAAGCGGGGGGGGGGGGGGGGGCTATTTCAATAGAACGAGAAGGGGGGGTTTTCTGACAAAATGGAAATTAGTTTGGTCATTGCTACATTGCGAGAGACAGAGAACGATACAGACAGAGCAATGTCTTGATTGTATTTGTCTCAATAATGAAATCTGTATTAGTAGTCGTGGTAAAAATGATGGTGTAGTTAAGTTATGAATGGAAACAGACAATAATATTAAAAAGCCACACAGATTGGTGGACTGACAGGTTTTGCCGGTCATCTAGACAACCACACGCCCAAATGCTTTTGTCATCAAAGGATCTTGCAGGGCGATGTGGTCACCACACAGATGTCGTTAAAACACTTTAACCCTGGCAGTTACCGGTGATGTATGGTGGGTTATGATGCTGTGAATACCAGAATATATACACTATCTACCATAAAATGACATAACACATTGTTTTTAATTTGGCTAGAAAACCTTTACTTCGAATATTGATCGATTGAGTCGACTCCCAACTTGTCGAAAAGTCCGAGACCTGAATATATTTGAGATCCCAGTCTTGAGATTTTTTGACAAGTATGTACCATGTATTTCATCTATATTGGAAGTAAATTCTTTCTGGACAAATGAAAAGAATATACCTCTTGCCATATTTCAAGGAGCAGGTTAAGACTATTTTGTGAGGCGTATATTATGGGGGAATATGCTTGATGTCAGTTTTTGTGGGTTGTCCGAACAAAGCGCCTTCAGAAGAGTACAAAGAAAGTTCATAAGTTAACTTTTTTTCTGTTTTGACTTTCTTGACAAGGTAACAGCAAACAAACCGACCTACCTGTCGTTGCCACTAGCGACTATTGTTTGGTTGTTAAACGTATATGTATATTTGGTGTCCCGGTAGCTCAGTGGTAGAGTGTTTGCCTCACAAGCAAATGGACCGGTATTTTTTTCTGACCCCCTGCCAGCCCAAACACACGTACATTTGAGCCGTATGGGAACGTGTCAAGAGATAAGATTCCTACCTCTGCTTTTGGAAGCAAATAAATCAAGTTTGAAAAATAAAACCGCTAAAGTTCAAAATAATTTTAAAATCAGCATTTTGATTTGTTACGCTAAAACAAAGTTGTACAAAGGAGCTCGTACTTGATCCGTCCAGGGAATATTTTTTAAAGAAGTCACCTAACAGTACATTAAAGAAAAAAGAAAAGAAAAGTACATGCTCTTAATATCAACTAAAATGTGTTCAAAGCGCTTTGCAAGACTTTTACGACAATCAGACAAGTAATTCAACTGAGAAACTCTCTAATTGAAAAGAAAAGTAAAATCGATGACCGCATTGTTTCATTTTCGGTTCAATAACCTAACACGACGAAATAGTTTTAATCAGTTTTAAATGGTTAACGACAGGGGCCATGAGTTCATTTCTTGTTCAACAATGAGTGTGTCTTGTACCATTGTATGCTCCATTGTAATAATGTCCTACCTACCGTCTGTAAAGTATTAACGGACTGAACCAAGTGTATACAAGTAATTTTAAAACTAAAATGTCGAGAAATGTAACATTTTAGTTTTTATCATTTTAATAGACCTTTTGCCCTTAATGAAACAAGTCTCTCACTAAATTTCAAATTATTTTGGTATCTAAATCACTCGGATCGGGTACGATTAGAACTTGGCCTTTCACTTGCTTGGTTAGTTAATTACCAATCTACAAAACTATTGCCGATTGTAGCAAATCTGGTTAAGTTGCTTAAGTCAATTTCCTTCAACCTATTAATATTGATGTAATTATGACTGGGCGATTGTAATCAAGGATCTTTTTCTATCATAACTCGGGATAAGAAGGAGGAGGAGAGGAGGAGGAGGAGGAGGAGGAGGAGGAGGAGGAGGAGGAGGAGGAGGAGGAGGAGGAGGAGGAGAAGAAGAAGAAGAAGAAGAAGAAGAAGAAGAAGAAGAAAGAAGAAGAAGAAGAAGAAGAAGAAGAGAAGAAGAAGAAGAAGAAGAAAGAAGAAGAAGAAGAAGAAGAGAGAAGAAGAAGAAGAGAATCGCACCGTTGTTACTGCCGTCTTGAAGAAAACGGTAAGACATAATGTCGTCAAGTCGGAGTCAAATCGAACCCTATCTGTAAGGAATTAAAGCTATTTTACATCTATCATACATTAAAGTTTTTTGCAACCTTGGTGAATAACAGTAAAAATTGAACAATACAAATACCTTTTCACCTCTTAATTGTGTTTTTTTTTTTTTTTATCCAATACAACTTCGTCGCCATTAACCATTTCAATTTATCCACTCTTGCAACCATCAAATTACAATAGCAATTAATTTATTCAATTATGTATCAGACGTAAACAGCTACTGATTTCTGTAATCTGGCAAATCACTTTTTAATCATTTTAGCCAAAAAAAAAAAAAAAAAATTAAATCAAACATTGATCGCTTACAATGACCTTCAACTTGCCATAGACTCTCAAACCGGACACTTCTTTCCAGTCTCAGGATTGATATTTTTTGGCATGTTACTGGTCATAAATAGATCGACATTCTAAGCAAAATATTTGTGGCCAAAAATTATTCAAAGTGTTAAGTCAATTAGTAGCAGTATTGATAATATATAGATTGTTGTCAATTTGAATTTTTTTTGTTCCGTTTCTTTTTAACTCTCACGAGGATCGAGGCGATAATCAGTTCCGCTTCGTGTAGATTAGAGTGGTAATTATATACTTGAAAAACTGCACCCATTTTAATTTTATCTAAATAGTTTGTGAAACAAAACAAAAATATTTTAAGGTTGTCACAACTCGGGACAATCAAAACTGTACTCGAGGCAATGCTGATTAAAGTATTAGATGTATTGTTCAGAAGTACGATCTTGGTAAATGTTATAGTTCGATTTCAATAAAAGACTATGTGCGCTATGTGGTCTAGTGGTATGACACTCGCTTTCGAATCGGAAGGTCCTGGGTTCGAGCCTCGCTCGACGCATAGTTGAGTCCTTGGAAAAGACTCTTTACTCACATTCTCTCACCGTACTCAGGTGTAAAATGAGTACCTGGCCGTTAACAGCGTTGTCTTTGTCCGAAAAATTGTAATATCGCGTCATGTCTCGTCCTACATGTTAAATGTTGCTGTTGACCAGGGACCCCTTGTAAAGCGCTTTGAGCACGTTAAGTGGATATTGCGCTATATAAAAGCTCAATAAAAAGACCTTAAATTAGATATCTTTTCGTCGAGTCATGGACCACCTATCGATATAAAATTGAAAAACTTGGTGAGTCTCGAAAACACTTTTAAATCATTAACCAGTCAACGGTCGTACTTTGTATGAAAGCTATGTATTTTAAAATTTGGCCAAACACAAACTCGTCCTTCAAAAATCAGTTGATTGAAATTACACTTATCTTGGCATAAACTCTCAAACCTGGGAAATGCGAAGTCCCAGGCTTGAGATTTTTAGCCAGGTGGGGGTAAATTAACTCAACCGATATTTGAAGAACGAGTTTTCTGGCCAATATTTTAAATGCATGGTTTTCCAGAACACGGCAATTACCTGGTCAAAAGCTTTAACATTCACGACATATATATAAATATATATATATATATATATATATATATATATTAT
>NC_088362.1:98442457-98454957 GCF_034508935.2 Berghia stephanieae | reverse complement strand
TATTCGTGCTATAACGTTGGGCATTTTAATTTCATGTTTCATATTTTGAATTTAAACTTAGTCCACTATCCCCCACTGTGTCTGTAACAGCAACACGCCAATTTATTTAATGGTCCCAACTACCTTTATAAAATCAATTGACATTACTTGGCGCTGGACACAAAAAAGGGAATAGTAAAGTAACATTAGCACGAGCCTTATTGAATCATTTACAAGCGGACATCGGTTACGTGGTCTAGTGGTATGACACTCGCTTTCGGATCGGAAGGTCCTGGGTTCGAGCCTCGCGCTCGGCGCATAGTTGTGTCCTTGGAAACGGCTCTTTACTCACATTCTCTCACCGCACTCAGGTGTAAAATGAGTACCTGGCCGTTAACAGCGTTGTCTTTGTCCGAAAAATTGTATTATCGCCTCAGGCGTCATGTTCCGTCCTACATGTTAAATGTTGCTGTTGACCAGGGACCCCTTGTAAAGCGCTTTGAGCACATTTAGTGGATATTGCGCTATATTAAGCTCAATTTTTTAAATTTTATTTATTTTATTTTATTTTTTACAAGCGGAGATAGGTTTTACTTTCATTCTAAAGAAGCTGCGTCAGTGGCACACTTACGCCTCGTGTTGTTACTAAATCAAGCGATGGTAAGAGGAATCAGTCACCGGGTAGGTGACAATGATGTCAAAACTTTAGCTCTAGCGTTCTGTCCCTGGTTACTTTACACACATTAAAACAGGTCTCACTGGCACAAAATACATCAGATTATAATAACATAATACTATTTTTTGAAGGGAATTCAGTTTGACAATGAAAGGGTTAAATGCTGTAGCACTGGATGGTCGGTCAGGATTAAACATCGAACAGGCCTTTGATGACAAAGAACATCCTGGGTCCATAACTACTACGTACGACAACTACAATCAGTTCATTAGACACGGTTCATCTATCCCGTATTGACTGACACAATGAATCCTGGATTAATTACCCAAATTGTATACAAAGACGGCGAAGGAAATGGACATTACTACGGCCACACACACACACACACACACACACACACACATACACACACACACACACACAAACAGATATGGAGGAAACAGTTGAGTGAATAAGCGTGTCAGCTGGATGGCTGGCAAATTTCATGAAAATGATATTATTACATTTAATCTGATCAATCGTAATTATTCATACATAAGAACGTGGACTTTAGAACCATAAAGGCCCTTTGAGCCAGAGTCATTCCTTCTTTCTCTAGAGTTTATGAACGGTAACAATTGCTTGCTTCTTACCCTTTAGATAGGACGTTGGTCTATTGCAAGGTACTTTCCGCTAAATCTAATGGACCCAGCTACCATGTCTACGTTGGGTGGACAGAGGAAATTCTCCAAACTCCCTTTCCTAAGACCGTTTCCGTGGAGATGTCTATTCTTCGGCTTGAATCCGTGGACTTAAAGTAGGTCATGTTGTGACATTTAAAACACGACAGACATACTTTTCACAACATTGGAATAGAGACAGTGGCTTTATTAGAACTTCTAAGACATAATGTTTTGTGCGGCTATGCGGTCTTGTGGTATGACACTCGCCTTCGGATCGAAAGGACCAGGGTTCGAGTCCCACTATGAACGGTGCATAGTTAAGTCTTGGGAAAATGCCCTTTACTCACTTGTAAACGGTTCAATAAGGCTCGTGCTAATGTTACTTTACTATTCCCTTTTTGTGTCCAGCGCCAAGTCATGTCAATTGATTTTATAAAGAAAGCTGGGACCGTTAAAGAAATTGGCGTGTTACTGTTACAGACACAGTGGGGATAGTGGACTGAGTTTAAATTCAAAATATGAAACACGAAATTAAAATGCCCAATGTTATAAGGACGAATATTTTTTATTTGTGTTTTAGTCAGTGAAGATGACGCCCGTCATAAATTAGTGAAGTTAGTGGTTGATTGAGTACAGTTAAGTCGTATATTCGTGGATTAAAAGGGTTGAATGGTTAAATAGATGTATGTACTAGCAGATCAATACTAAAGAAAGTCAAGTAAAATACACACTGGGCAGTAGAGGTATCGAACTGTAAATATTCCTACATCTAATACTGATAAATTGATAATCATCTTTATTTATCTGTCCTGTTTTTTAAAAAATAATTCACGCTTATGAAAGAACCTACTTACTGGCATCAAGCTTTCTCAGCAATAGTGACATTTTTCAAGATGCACATTATTGACTATGACATTGAAAATGACCAGTAGTTTTTAATCTTATTTTTCCCGGATATGCACATAAATATACTCAGTTTAACAGAAGTCAGTCGCTTTACACGAAGAATAAGAAGAGATAGTTGTCTGCCAGAAAAATTGCAATATCGCCTAACAGGCGTCATGTCTCATCCTACATGTTAAATGTTACTGTTGGCTAGAGACCCTTTGACCTTGTAAAGCGCACGTTCAGTGGATATTGCTCTATATAAATGCTCAAGATTCATTAATAGCTACTCTGTCTTACATCTTGTGTCTGCTGTTATGGCCTAAAAGATTTAATGTCAACGTTGAACTACTGAAATTATATAAACCTGATAGAGTACAACCTTTATACAATAAACACATTCATGTGAACAAGGTCGATCTTCTTGAAAAGAAGTCGGAGGTAATCCATGCATGTATTAGTCACTGAGCAACGCCTAAACGTTTTCTTGCTAAAGGAGAAATAAATAGATACCGACAGACGGGCTCAAACTTGGTTCCCTCGAGCGTTTATACAATGCATAATTCACTCGGACAACACATAAATCACATACAGGCGAGGAAAAGGGAATATAAAACATTTACGGAAAACACATTCAGCGATTTTTAACCCGATCCCAATTTACTCCTAGGCCAAATAGTAATAAAATTTCAGTCTTAGAGAAAGCACGGGATTTCTCTTCAATTCTGAATATATTGTTTTTGAATTAAAAATCTTCTTTCAAAATATGTGTATTAAAATGGCAATAACCTGACGCATACATAAGCTAAGAAAGTTTGTCAGTCTGATGATCCCACAATCAATGTATCGAATAGGAAAACAATTTTAGTCTGTCTGTATTACGTTCGGGTACTGTGTGTATATCCATACCTCTCAATTCGTCCAAACCTTGCACCCAATGCTCTGCGTGCTCTATCCCTACCCCTCTTTATGTCATATTATCATCTCGTGACTTTGTGCGCCATCTATTAAGACATTCGTTAACTCACTCAGCCCTAACACCGACTATATCAGTTGTTTACCCAGGTTACTTTTACCCCATGCCTATTTATTACATTTTTCTGAGATAAATTAGAGGCGTATCTAGTATCAAAGCTAACGCTTTTTGCTTTTACATGTTAATGGAAGTTGAATAAAACTATCTATGTACATGCTCATTTTTAATACATTTTTCCAATTTTGAAAAGTAGCAAAAACCTCTAGGATTGAGAGAGTTAAGATGTTCACCTGCAGCCACATATTTTATGCGTAACAAGACGAACCTTAAAAGCCACTGATCAAACAGATCCTAGTGTAATAATGTAATCATTTAGCTGTCCCAACAAATCGCATCTTAAGTCATTACTTCAAACCACAAAACACAGGAGCTATAACCACATCGCTGTCTGTTTAAAGGCACTCTAATGCCTTCACCCCAAACACTCTTTTGAGATCCTTTCATTTCAATAATCACAGTTCGAGTGATTCGTCCGAATGAATACTTTGCCAGACGTTAGATTTCTTACACCCTAGGACCTTTAAGGAAACGCCTGGGATTTGTTTTAAAGTGAAGTAGATATAGTACAAGGAAAATCATATCTTAAATTGTCTACAAGGAAAATCCTAGATACTTCAAATTGTGTCCCATATTATCGTAAACTTCGAACTATGATGCGCATTATCTTGAACAGAACGAGGGGTGGGGAGGGGTGGGGGAAGTGGAAGTAAACAATATTGTCGATTTTCTTATGTCTTTCGATTTGAGGCATAAATGAAACAATATATAAATAAATAAATAAATAATAAACAAATAAATAAATAAACGGATTTAGCAAAGAGAATAACAAATGTTTGTTACGGGGTAACATAAAACGTCCCACCGATATCAATTTTCTGAACCAAGAGATGTCTTCATCTCAAATTCAAGTAACAACAGAAGATATTGAGAAAAGGAGGGGGCAGATTCAGTGTAATTCAAGACGATATGCCAATCTTAATAATATGACCAATGGTAATTGGACACCAACTATTCAGGACGCTGGGCAGTGGGCGGCTTACCTTGGGTAGTAGTAATACATTTCAAATACTCTTGTGTAGTTCAACATCGTTCTCCTCATTCATCTACAACTGTACTACCATATCATCGAAAATAAAATAACAGTATTTAAACTAATCAATCGAAAACAGTTTTAATGTGTTAATTACTTTGTCCAGCACATATTCAGTAAAACCTCTTTATATCGCTGCGCTTTGGGACATTGGAGAACTTGGCGGTATAACGGTATATATGAATTTATCCAACAAAAACAAAAATAAAACAAAGAAAAGAAATCCCGTAGCCTTCGTTAACTTGTAGCCTGACACTTCACTAGAAAATATGTTACATCACAAGACGAAAAACAAAAGAAAGTGAAAAAAAAAGAATTGTTAATATTGTGCAATGGAGCAAATGATTCCATTGGTTGGACTATTGGATACAACATTTTCTTCACTTTTCACAGGGTTTATTTTCAACGTCAGCTACTAAATTTTAAAATTAAATGAATTTTATATTTTTCACGATATGAATCAATTATTGTGGTTTTAATTTATGTTCACAGTTTGAACTTTGACAGCCTCGTAATAATATTAATAAAAGGATGAAGATATCATATCTGGCGTTTCCTTTTCCCAACTGTACATCAAGATCTCAAGTGCTCTTTATATTATATTGAAGGATTTCTAAGAGACTGGGTGGGGTGAATTTGAGTTCAAAACATTTATAAGAGTGGCCATAAACTGTTATTTAAAACCAATTGAACAGGGTATTGAGATGCACCATTGTCACGGTTATCATTCCGTCGTAAAAAAGGAAAGGCGACCTATCTTTACTATTATATTTATATGACTGAAAAACATGACGATTACTTCAGATCCTGTAATATTGGGTACTCGATTACATGGGTTTGACCAATGTGAAAACACAAATTGTGTTGCACAGTACTGTTTTTGACACTTGGTGAAAGTAGAAATAGTGTAATAAAAAATAAAAACCCTTAAAAACCAAGGTTTGGCATATGACGTCTTTCTAGCATTGTCCAATCGTAACACAGAGCTTCCCCCAGTCAAGCTGTCGATCGGACAGTTAGATATATACTTGCGGCTATGTGGTCTAGTGGTATGAAACTCGCTTTCGGATCGGAAGGTCCTGGGTTCGAGCCTCGCTCGGCGCATAGTTGAGACCTTGGAGAAGGCTCTTTACTCACATTCTCTCACCGTACTTAGGTGTAAAATGAGTACCTGGCCGTTAACAGCGTTGTCTCTGTCCAAAAAAAAAATGTATTATCGCCTAACAGGTGTCATGTCCCGTCCTACATGTTAAATGTGGCTGTTGGCCAGGGACCCTTGTAAAGCGCTTTGAGCACGTTTAGTGGATATTGCTCTATATAAAAGCTCAAATTATATATATATATATATATATATATATATATATATATATATATATATATATATAATATATATATATATATATATATATATATATACTCGAAAGAAATTGGTCATAAATTTGTCAATCAGATCAAACGTATTATAAACTAGATGAACTGAATAGGTTTCGTGATTTGTTCTTGATATTGGCTTGTGAAATAAATGAAAGTGTAATTTTGAATGGATCGGTTACTTTGATTTTCCTAATCAAAAGTTTGATTCGTGTTCGGTTTTGCAAACAAAACTTCAAAAGCTCAGATGTCGCCAATCATACGAATAAAAGCCCGTATTTATTACATTTTTTAAAAAAGAAAAAAATTTTAAGTCCTCATTTTCAAATATAAACCCATAATATGTTGATCAATTGAAATTAAAATTAGTAGAAAGTATGATTTTTAAAAAGCAGAAAAAAAAAATAAATAAAAAAATTAATAATTAAGTTTTAACGTGCTTTCTCGGGAAGTTTCAAAAGTGGTTACACCAAAGAACGACGAACAAATAAGAACAACAAAAAACGTTTCCCACTGCCAAACCCTTATTCTTTTACTTAAACAAAAATACAAAAAGTTCTTTAAAGAGTGGAGCTTGCTTCTTCATGGGGAACGATTAACCCTGATAATAAATACTGTTTTGTGGCGTTTGGTCACATATGAATTAACTACCTTCGACAGCATTCCTCTATGGACTTTTTGCAAAGATTGACTTGACAACAACATAATACTACATTCAGGCTTGTAGACGCTACGGTGCAAAGAACAAAACGGAGTCAGCGGGAAGTCTATGAAATGACATTTTATAGGAGGTACAGTGCTTAAACTTAATAAAGTTAGAAGACAAAAAGGCGTAGCGGATTACTAAATAACGCTTCAGTAACAATTAGATTACATTTCTTATATCACTCCACATGATCTTGCTTTAATTTTAAAAATTATTACACGAGCTCCAATCATGCCGAAAATTGCTTCAGACACATTCGTGCCTGGATTATTTATAGAAAACTTCTACGGTGCAAAAACAGAAGAGTTACCGTTTCCGCCGTTGAAGATAATTGGTATGAATGTCTAAATTTAGTCAATCGAACGTACGCATTTCTTTTTTCGAGAAAAGAAATCAATAAACAACATTACGATATTCTATAGAGAAGACTCACTCTCGTCTATAAACAGCCGTATAGGAAGAAAGTGGGAAGATAATAAAATATTCTATAACCCCATTACGGTAACGTGAGACAGAGTGAAAATAGAATCAGAGTGAAAATAGAATGAATAACAGAACGAAATGCTGGCTTAATTGAGAGGGGAAGTTGAAAACAGAACATGATAGTATTAGTACTGCCGTAGACAAATGAAAAAAAAAACCTATATTATTTGCAATTAACGAGAGAGCTTTTAATTAAAATATTCATGATTAAGCTGACCTCAAACGTGTTGCATAAATCTCTGGCCTGTGACTTCCTAGAGAAGTCCTAGACTTCCTGGGTAGATACGTTTCTCTTGCTAATTTAAAATAAAATGTTTTGGCATTTTACAAGATAATTTATATTATAGTTTGATTGTCTCCCAGAACCTTGAAATACATGGAATCGTTGACTAACCCGGATTCTTTAGTCTAAAATAAAAGGAACAATCAATCGCCATCTTTTAGAATAGAAACTGTCAATTGGATTCAATAGTCTGATGTCATGTCGCCCTGCAAAGGCGGCTATCGTGGATCTAAACAAAGAAAATATGTACTTTTTATACTTCATGTTGGTTAGAACTTTTCATATGTCTTGTGATCAGAATGTGTAAAAGTCAAAACATGATCAGATTTATAATGTTTTTTTTTTTCATCTGGATACACTTTTATGCTCGTCGGAGAAATATTTCATAAGGGCGTCCGCCATTATTTCGATAGTTTAGAGCCAGTTACTAAGTTACCATGCGTCATTACGAGGGAAGTGACATTACGACTGTTGAAGCGTATTGCAACAATGCGTCACGCAACATCTAAATTAAACCCAATAATCCATCCATTGCTCGTTTGGTAAGAGAAACTAAATTATAAAAAAAAAAAAAAGAAAAGAAAGAAATAAAAAAAGGGGAGGGGGGGGGGGGGGTTAAAATCGATGAAATAATCCTCTGTAGTTCTCTTATAGATACGGAAGGTATAATAAATCTATTTTTTTTAAATTGCACTTATCCACCTTAAACACCACACTCTTAGCGCTTTATCTGCTGATGACTGAACAGGGTGCATTTATCAACATGGGTCTAGGCATGCAACCCGTTAGGTGCTTGTAGAATTTTCGGGCAAAGACAGCGCCTTTACATCAGTGGATTTCTCGAATCTAACATTCATACCCGATAGGACGAAGAAAATGTGTGCAAATAAATGCTTTTCGTGAGGGCATACAGAGACCTCTAGGTCTAATTCGTAACATGACTGTCCCATCACACGACAGCGACACATGGGTTTTTGATGAATGGATGGTTTCCATCACATAAACAACCCATAAAAATATTACCAAAGAATAGAGTAAGCGAGTCAATGAACTGTCAATATGAATGGTTTATTTATAAAATATCATGATACATAACTCTGACTCTGATGGGAGAAACGCCAGGATTGCCTGTTAGTGCTTTTTATTTCATTTTTTTTTTAAAACCTTAGCGTTCTGGAGTTTTCTTCTATTATACATTAGGCTGTTTGTTGCTGAAAAATTGGATTTTGATTTTTTTATTATTCAAATTTACTAATTTAATGTAATAGTCCATTTGCTCAAAACTTACCAATTTTCAATCTGAAACTGGCATGGCAATACCAAGCCACTTATTTATGGCAACGGGAAAAGACAATAAAAAGAGTGTAAAAGCAGATAGACTGATGCCTGGGGACATGTTGGCATTTTAAACTGACTTGTTTGTCGATTTTTTGCATAATTAATCTGGCATTTATTCGTAAGCTTCGAAAATGGGCCTACTTTAATACAACAGATACCTACTTTTTTCTAGGTGATGTGTGAATGTTTGTATCTCTATGTCTCACACTAGAGTTGAATCGGTTTTTATTTCTCTTCTACACCCCCCCCCCCCCCACCCCCCTAAACAAGTTCCCTCTACATCAGTAGTTAATAAGGTGATCTTCCACGACTGTGTTTTTCCCATAGAGTATACAGGACTCCTAGTAGTCTGTGGTTTTTCTAATCGTGCAGCTTTCTCTTGCCCGACCAGGGTTTTGTATTGAAATGACTGAAATGTCATCCCGACCCAACACACAAATTGAGTTTTAAAACTCAAATTCAAAAGCAATTAGATAGTACATACTGTATGTATATAATTTTGTTGAGCAAAATGAGCTTTACAAAACAACATTAAGTTTTTTGTAAATAACAAAGATTATTCTTCAATTATCTTTTATTATTTATAAAATAAATCTGAATTCGTACAAGTGTTGCTTGTATCGTAACGAACGTGATCATTTACCTACAGTTGGTAAGGACATGGTTAAAAAGAAAATATATTTTTTTCAAAGAATGAATATAATAACTGTCATAGATCATTACCAAGGGTTGCCCGCCTATGAGTCATTTAAGTTCTTTTTTTTCCTGTTTGTTTGGTTGGTTAGTTTTGTTTTTGTTTTTCAAATAAGATAACAATTAACCCATTTCCTTAAATAGATTAATTATATTTTTAAAAATGAAATAAATCAACCCCTATTTATTGTGATGACAATTAAAAGGAAAAAAGCGAGTTTTGAAAACTAGAAAGAGGCAACAACGTCCAAATCGTTACAGAAAATTAATGAAAACGTTGTCAAAGAAAGCTTTTAATTTTACACCCGTCTTGTCTGGGACCGGCAAAATACTTATAATCCTGTGTACAATTCCGTTCTCAATTCATTAATTTTAAAAAAGTATACAATATTGTCTAGAAAAATAGTTTTTAAAGTTTAAACATCCCTTTCAACAATCCATAATATTATCATTTCATGGGCGTCTGATCTATCTCTCTATTTATCGAAATGTAGTTTGTAGACATGATCTTATTTTCGCATCAATCATAGCGTTTCCAATGGTCGTCAAAATCGAGACCTTCAAATAAGACGAATCATCACACAAACAATTTCATCAACTTCCTACAATCGTCACTCATTTTTTAAATATCTATGCTATGACACAGTACTCTAAATGACTGTGTCTAAAATGTGCCTTGCATGCTTTTATGTTGAGTTCTCATAAAAGGGCTCTTACTCTAACTATTTTTAAAGTCATTGTTACGCACCAAACAGCACAAATGACACGTTCTTTTCTTGCAATAATCGCTGAAACAACCCCAGTGATGAATGGTATAACGTTACGGATCAAAAATGTGTATAAACAGCTACATACCAATACCAGCATAAACTGACAAAAAAGTTTATTTTATTTTGTTTCTCTATTTTGGATACAAAACGTTAACCTCATATCAACCGTTCTAAACCTTAATTCTTAACTCAATCTTACCGTCTCGAGATTTATATTTTTTAATAATTTGGGTCTCGCTTTTATCGATCGATATATATATATATATATAATATGAAGCAAAGGTTTTCTGGCTAGATCAGAAAACATCCGTTTTGTCCTTGTATGATGGAATAGCTCACGCAACAATTTTTGACATCGCCTTGGGGTAGATCAAGAATAATAATAACACCATTAACCATTCCTTCCCCCTATGTCATAATTTTACACACACTACAGATATGTAGGGGATATTATTATGAATTCCAATTATCAATCTATAACAACACTTACAATAGTCCACGTTTAAAACGTACACGCTAGAAACGAATTGACGGAAATAAAGAACGCATTTTTCCTCGTTATCTTTTCCTTTTAACTAAAGGACTAGATCTACTAAGTCACCCCCCACCTCCCAAAAAAAAAACAAAAAAACAAACAAACAAACAAACAAACCAAAAAAAAACTAGTTTTTTGTTGTTTTTTTTCTGTCATTTGTTGTTTTTTTCTGTCAGGCTCTTTGTAACCATGTTCTACTCAATCTTAAAAGGATTTACTATAAAACCTATCCAAGTCAAGTGATTTTAAATATCCCTCTAAATTTCTCTTTTATATTTCTTCCTATCTTTTCTTTGTATCAATTCAATACGTTGAGCAGGCTATCGGGGTCCCGATAACTCCACTGGTAGAGCACTCACATTGCAAGCAAAAGGACCAGTTTCAACCCCCCGGATTTGTAATAGTTCTAGTGGGCGACACTTTGGGCTGTATTAACGTCAGAGATATCAAAGATATCCAAGAGGTATCAAACAATTAATTAACTCAATCCTAGAGATTTTTGCTACTTTTCAAAATTTTGAAAAAATATATTAAAAATGAGCATGTACATAGATAGTTTTATTCAACTCTCATTAACATGAAAATACTAAAAACATTAGCTTTGATACTACGCCTATAATTTGTCTCATAAAAATGTATTAAATAGACATGGGGTAAAATAACCCCGGGTATATTACGGATATAGTAGGTTTTAGGGTTCAGTGAGTTAATAGTAACTCTCCATTTATAGTTTTAGAGAAATCGGAATAAACTCCAGCTCCAATTGGATTCAGTAGTCTGATGTCACGCCGCCCGGCAACGGCGGCCATCTTGGTTCTAAACAAAGAAAATCATTACTTTTTATTCTTCTGGCTAGAACTTTTCATATGCCTTGTGATCAGAATGTGTAAAAGTCAAAACATGATCAAATTTATGGGGTTTTTTTCCCTCTGGATACACTTTTATGCTCGCCGGAGAAAATTTCATAAGGGCGTCCGCCATTGTTCCGATAGTTTAGAGCCAGTGTTACTAAGTTACCATGCGTCATTAGGAAGGAAGTGACGTTACGACTGTTGAAGAGTATTGGTTCCATGGACCAGAACCACCACTGTACTGTCAATCTGATTAAGTATTATATTATTTCGTATTCCGATTTATCTCATGTCTGTTCCTATTTTATTTTTAATTTAGCATTTTATTCACATTTTATAATTTATAGTTAAATTCCCATCTACTTTTCTTTTCAAAATCTAAAATTGGTCGAATTATTTTTTATTCTCTCTCTCTCTCTCTCTCTCTCTCTCTCTCTCTCTCTCTCTCTCTCTCTCTCTCTCTCTCTCCTCTCTCTCTCTCTCTCTCTCTCCTCTCTCTCTCTCTCTCTCTCTCTCTCTCTCTCTCTCTCTCTCTCTCCCTCTGGTCATGTCCTGTGCGTATGGGTATGTGTGATTGTGAGTGTGTGTGTGTGTGTGTGTGTGTGTTTGTGTGCGTATGTATGTGTATAGTGCTATTTCGTGCTCCTGACAATATTGATGCTTTACATTTAAGTAAATTACTCACAACACCTGCCAGCCAAATTAAACATAATAAAACACAAACCGGTGTGTAACCTTTAACGTTTATAGTGTGATTGATATACTTTAGTGAGAACAAATCCTTAACAGTCCGTCTGAAAATAATAACAAAGAGCGGAGTGACGTCAACTTTGTTCCTTCTATACTACTGATTCCGGAAAGTTTGTCATAACCAAACGTTTCCATATATAACAATATTTAGGCTATGGCATAACAATTATATCACTGTCACCCAAATGTGCAATTGTTGAAGGGAGTGGCGAGAGGTTAGGGTGACAAAAATTACGAATCGCGAGTTACGTAGGAATTATAAAGATTTTTATTTTGACAATCGTCACACCGAGCGTAAACCTGAATACATCGGCTGTTTTTTGTGTGAAAATTGTCAAACAAACTGTATTTGCATTTAGTATTTGTTCAATTGGCGTGGGTGTTATTTAATC
>NC_088362.1:98429957-98437457 GCF_034508935.2 Berghia stephanieae | reverse complement strand
TATAATATATAATTTCAACATTAAAAAAAAAAAAAGAACATTAACACTACAGAACTAAGAAGTGATAGTGGACAGACAGAAGCCATGAGACACATGTTATAAATTATATCATGGCAACACATCAGTGTCACCTTCATCCTAAGTAAATTAAATCAAGAAACATTTTTTTTAAAAACTATTAAAACCATTAAACTGCTAAGCTGGCAAGAAACTGTAATATATTTACCCCCCCCCCCCCCTTTGTTATTTTCTATTAAATTTCTCCATTTTTTCAACAACAATTAATTGGATTCACTAGACTGATGTCACGTCGCCCGGCAACGGCGAG
Source organism: Berghia stephanieae (assembly GCF_034508935.2). Classification (NCBI taxonomy): domain Eukaryota; kingdom Metazoa; phylum Mollusca; class Gastropoda; order Nudibranchia; family Aeolidiidae; genus Berghia; species Berghia stephanieae. The sequence goes on along the minus strand of NC_088362.1, from coordinate 98,437,129 downwards.
CAGCCTGGTTCTGAACAAAGAAAATGGGTACTTTTTATTCTTCATGCTGGCTAGAACGTTTCATGTCATGTGATCAGAATGTATAAAAGTCAAAACATGATCGTATTTATGTTTTTCTCCTCTGGATACACTTTTATGCTCGTCGGAGAAATATTTCATAAGGGCGTCCGCCATTGTTTTGATAGTTTAGAATCAGTATTACTAAGTAACCATGCGTCATTACGAGGGAAGTGACATCACGACTGCAAATCCCGTTTGTTTTTATTCTCAGTTTTCCTCCGGCACTTCTCCGCTCACTTTATTTCTTGTTATTTACTTAACATAGAGCCTGTTCCATTTTTCTGGATTCTTCTTTGGTCTTGGGAGTTTTATTTTCACTGCAACAACGCGGACAAGAGAAAGCCTGTAGATGACGTCACTCAAGCCTTTGTTGTTGTACTCGCCATCCGCGTTTATGAGTAATTCTCACTAAACTGTATTAACAAGACTATATACGTTCAAGGTTACACAAAGTTTTGTGTGTTGGTCCGTTATAATCCGGATGGCTATGTAGTGAGCTTCTTAGATAGGCGCATACTATCTATATTATTATAATGGGTTGTTTACAAATTTGTTAAACAAACCAATGTGCTTATCTCTTTGGGAAATAACACGGTGTCATTTTGGCTCCATTCTTATCTCACTTCTTATAAAAAAAAAAGACCGTATCTGTGACACATTTATGTTTTATTCATATGGATTAGAAAACGTTTGCCTTATAATAAAAAAAAAAAATAAGATGATCAATAAGCAGGCATGAAACTTTTAGACGCCTCAGGTTTAAAACATTGTGACAATTTGGTGGTGATCTTAATCCATGTAGACCATATTTTAAAGTAAAACTTAACCGTCCAGAATAAAAAAAAACAAACCAAAAAGCTTTTGTCTGCGTGCGGCACCGTTGGTCCAGCATGAAATGTTTTAATTAAAAATCATAAACTCTTTAAAAATAATTTATAAACAGATTTTTCTTTTATATAATGAAGATTAATGAGGACTTTTTTCAGTATTTGGAACTTTAAAAAACTATAATGAAGTTCTTTTTTAAATATTGAAAATTTTAGCAGAAAAAAGCGTGATTTCCTATGTTATAGTTCTAAAAGAAGAGGACGACTATAGGAAAATTACACTCGACTCAGCTTGTGTAAAACGCCAACGTGTATTTATTTATTTATTTATTTTTTGTAGGAGTAGTGGTTGTAGTAGTAGTAGTAGTAGTAGTAGTAGTAGTAGTAGTAGTAGTAGTAGTAGTAGTAGTAGTAGTAGTAGTAGTTGTTGTTGTTGTTGTTGTTGTTGTTGTTGTTGTAGTAGTAGTTGTAGTAGTAGTAGTAGTAGTAGTAGTAGTAGTAGTAGTAGTAGTAGTAGTAGTAGTAGTAGTAGTAGTTGTTGTTGTTGTTGTTGTTGTTGTTGTTGTAGTAGTAGTAGTAGTTGTAGTAGTAGTAGTAGTAGTAGTAGTAGTAGTAGTAGTAGTAGTAGTAGTAGTAGTAGTAGTAGTAGTAGTAGTAGTGGTGGTGGTGGTGGTGGTGGTAGTAGTAGTAGTAGTAGTAGTAGTAGTAGTAGTAGTAGTAGTAGTAGTAGTAGTAGTTGTAGTAGTAGTAGTAGTAGTAGTAGTAGTAGTAGTAGTAGTAGTAGTAGTAGTAGTAGTTGTTGTTGTTGTTGTTGTTGTTGTTGTGGTAGTAGTATTTGTATTATTATTATTATTATTATTATTATTATTATTATTATTATTATTATTATTATTATTATTATTATTATTATTATTATTATAAGTAGTAGTAGTAGTAGTAGTTAGTAGTAGTAGTAGTAGTAGTAGTAGTAGTAGTAGTAGTAGTAGTAGTAGTAGTAGTAGTAGTAGTTGTTGTTGTTGTTGTTGTTGTTGTATTTGTAGTATAGTAGTAGTAGTAGTAGTAGTAGTAGTAGTAGTAGTAGTAGTAGTAGTAGTAGTAGTAGTAGTAGTAGTAGTAGTAGTAGTAGTGGTAGTGGTAGTAGTAGTAGTAGTGGTAGTAGTAGTAATAGTAGTAGTGGTAGTAGTAGTAGTAGTAGTAGTAGTAGTAGTATAGTAGTAGTAGTAGTAGTAGTAGTAGTAGTAGTAGTAGATAGTAGTAGTAGTATAGTATAGTAGTAGTAGTAGTAGTAGAAGTAGTAGATTCGTGCATCAAATTAAAAGGCGATTGTGACAACCCTATTCCCACGCCATTGACGTTTAACATCGCTCATGCAAGACATCATCATCATCATCACAGGAATTCTTTAGCCTTATTTTAAAGGTCCACTGACAAAACAAAAATCTTAAATTTGGGTCAGAAAACTGTTTTTTTCTTTCCCCGCTCATGACCGATAAAATGACTCACAAATGTCGAAATGTCAAAAACTCGATATTTTGATTTAAACTTTCTAGGTCTAGTCTGAGACAACTTGTGACCGATAAAATTTTAAGTTAAAATTTTCTGTCCAAAGTGAAAAAAGACGACTTGGCAGTCTGTATTTCATTCTTTGGCATATTTACATTCCATATAAAATATCCTGTAGACGACATTCGTTGTAACAGGTATTTGAATGTTTGATTACGGCAGCCATATGTAATTAATTACCAGGGAAAAGATTAAAATTATGTGTGGAATTTCGTGTTGCATACCCTACTCATTTTAGTCTAGGGAGATTAGGTTTTTTCGTCTTAAAATGCACAGCAAGATTGCTGGTGGATGTGGATATTTATTTTCTCTTGATATATTTAAAAAAAAATTAGGGCGTGGGAGTGGTGTGAAGAGCGAGTGTCGTTATTTTCTGACATTTCTCTCTCTCTCTCTCTCTCTCTCTCTCTCTCTCCTCTCTCTCTCTCTCTCTCTCTCTCTCTCTCTCTCTCTCTCTCTCTCTCTCTCTCAATCTCTATCTCTCTCTATCTCTCTCTATCTCTCTCTATCTCTCTCTCTCAATCTCTATCTCTCTCTCTATCTATCTCTCTCTCTATCTCTCTCCCCCCCCTCTCTCTCTCTATCCATCTATCTATCTTTCCCATCTATCTATCTATCTATCTATTATGTCTATCTGTCTATCTATCTATCCATCTCTTCATTTAAAAAAAAATATTTTTGTAGTTATCAAAAAAATAATTTACACAGAAGAGGTCATTGCATTAGAGGTTATTGGGTTTTTTAAAAAATAAGTGGTTAATTATGGACTGTTCCCATCATTGTGTGTACATAATTAAGACACTTTTCGACACTTGGTTAACCCAGGCAAAATACCAAACAGTGACGTTGGATTACATTTGTGAAATGTTTATGTAGCATATTATATTGCTACGTGCCTATGGAAAAAGTTTATCACCTATAGTAATCATGTAAGAAAAGTTTATGAGCTGCGTTTACCGTGGTCATTAAGCATCCAAGAGACGATTTTGTCAGGCATATAAATCAGACTTGACTACTTGAAATTTAAAAAAAAAACATATATTTATTTGCAGTTCTCATGAGAAAAATCTAGCAGTCAGCATAACAAATATTATAAGCTAAATCAAATAAAAATCAGATTTTAGAGATATTTTTTTAATATGCTGTATTAAAGTTCTGAATAATAATATAAGTTCCCTGGAATTTAGTTTCTCGTTCTTTGGATTTCTATTCTTAGTGTTATGATTGTTTGTTTTCTTGTTTTTGATGTTTTTTGCCACTGGCTTTGAACCCCAGAATAGCTTTAAAGAATATTAAATGAATAATGCTCTATTTAAATCTTTTGCATCATTTTAGTTGCAGTAGTGGTAGTAGTAGTAGTTGTAGTAGTAGTAGTAGTATTAGTAGTAGTAGTAGTAGTAGTAGTAGTAGTAGTAGTAGTAGTAGTAGTAGTATAGTATAGTAGTAGTAGGAGGAGGAGGAGGAAAAGGAGGAGTAGTAGCAGTAGTAGTAGTAGTAGAGTAGTAGTAGTAGTATAGTAGTAGTAGTAGTAGTAGTAGTAGTATAGTAGTGGTAGTTGTAGGAGTAGTAGTAGTAGTAGTCCTAGTAGTAGTATAGTAGTAGTAGTAGTAGTAGTAGTAGTAGTAGTAGTAGTAGTAGTAGTAGTAGTTAGTAGTAGTAGTAGTAGTGGTAGTAGTAGTAAATAGTAGTAGTAGTAGTAGTGGTAGTAGAGGTAGTAGTGGTAGTAGTAGTGTAGTAGTAGAAGTAGTAGTTAGTAGTAGTAGTAGTAGTAGTAGTAGTATAGTAGTATAGTAGTATAGTAGTAGTAATAGTAGTAGTAGTATATTAATAGTAGTAGTAGTAGTAGTAGTAGTAGTAGTAGTAGTAGTAGTATCTGTAATAGCAGCAGCAGCAGCAGCAGCAGCAGCAGTAGTAGTAGTAGTACTAGTAGTAGTAGTAGTAGTAGTAGTAGTAGTAGTAGTAGTAGTAGTAGTAGTAGTAGTAGTAGTAGTAGTAGTTGCTGTTGTTATTGTTGTTGTTTTTTTTTTTTTTGTTGTCATATTTGTTAAGGAGTAACCGTCAGCTAAAAATTAAAAAATCCACACCTTAAGGTTGGACATCGATGCAATGGGTTAGCCGTGGTACTCTAAGAGGTCATTTCAGGCTTGACTCTCGAAATAAACTAAATATTGTTTAAATCTCGAGCGAACCGGAGCCACGATAATCAACTCTTATGTCCACCTGTTGTCCTATTGTACTATGACAATACCAGGCCTCTACGCCTATAAATCTCCACACAATATTCTACATATACACCCCTTTTTACACCCAGAAGCTCCTTTTGTTCAATCGCCACAAGCAGTCTCAATCGCCCAACCATTGTAACATCTAACACCCTTAGATCTTGATACAACCATTTTAACACATTGTTTGGGTCCGCGCCGCACAATATATATGAATCTACTCTATGGTGAGACCCCGCCAGACCGTTTCACGAAGTACTTAATGGTTAAGAGTAACCATCTACAGTGGCAGCTGATTGATCCGACGTCAATGTAACAGATTGCCAAAATTTTACCCAAAAATGTATTTATCCAAGTTAACATAATTACGTTCAAATCATATTGTTTCTATTTTGATATTATTTCATAATTTATTGATTGAGACATACTTAATCGATTAATTATCAATATTGTTTGGCTCTTTATACTATACTATTATGTTAGTAAAATTTAATATCAAAACGTTGAGCATTGCAATTTATTTATGAAGATATTCTATTTTATTTGGAACATTACATACAAAGACATTCCTTTACTTATTATTCTGCTAGAATGAGTACATGCTAAAATAGTGACAGAAATTACGATCTTAAGTCCAAAAATGACTCCTATAAGATGGTACTCAAACTTGGTTATGATAAGTCTGCAGTGTATACATATGAAGCATCAAGAAGCCACCGAGCACAATAATACACTGTATAAAAGCGCAAATTTTGTTAAAGACAAATTTCAGAATTTTCGGATAACTCGAAATTTATGTCTATTACTCTATCTTATTTGTCAATAGCACGTCGACTGTTATCTATATTGTAATGCCAGATAAACCACAACAATTTTTATGTCAACAAAAAAGTCATAAAATATCCCCGATAAGCATGCCGTTTCCTTAAAAGGGCCCAAAATAATAACAGGGACAACGGGAACATCCACTTATCAACTTATTTATATTTTCATGGTGACAATCGGCCAGGATTCTGCTGTGAGTTGTTCCTAAATAGACAGGAAGTCTTTGGATCCTGCCTTCACTCATTAGTTCCACAGTTCTTCACATATTCTGCCGTGCTATGAACAAAATACATTTTCAAATTTTTGGCCATAATAATTTTTTAAAATCCTTTATTCATCACCATGGGAAAATTTGTCTTTATGGTCTATTCCAAGGGAAGACTGGAATAACGCAGAGCAGCGCCGCAAAGTGAGCTAGGGAGATGTGACTTGCTCAAGGCCACATAGCGAAGCGGCGGGTCATTGAACTTGGTACTTTTCTTCGGGTACGAACCAAAGACCGTACCACTGAGCACGCTGCCCCTAGTCTGAATAACACTCGTCCTTCAAATATCGATCGATTAAAACGACCTTTATATTATCAAAAAAAACTCTCAAATCTGGGAGTTCTCTACGACACGTGCAATGTTTCTTTGCATGAGATTTTAGAATGTATTAAATAAAAAGTGACACTTTATTCATAAAGATAGAAAGAAATTTATGTCATTAAGCTTTTTGACATTGTTTTTAGCCAGCCACTTTTATGAGTAGTTCTTACTAAATTGTGTTAATCAGACGATAGATAGTATGCAGATGACGTCACTCAGGCCTTTGTTATTGTTTTTGCCATCCGCGTTTGTGAGTTGTTCTCACTAAACTGTATTAACCAGACTATAAAAGTTCATAGTTACACAGAGTTTGTGTGTTGGTCCGTTATACTTCCGGATGGCAATGTTGTGAACTATCTATAAACGTTTAACTTTACACATTGTTTTGTGTGCTGGCGGATGTTGTGAGTTTTTGTTTTAAACTAAACGGAGGAGTGCATCAATGCAATCAAAATCAATTCGAATTTGGTCATTTTATCCACCTCTGACAGATCACAACAGCCTTTTAACCCTCTCCTTACCAACTATAGGGAAAAACGCACATTATTACGATACCACCAATATTTTTCTTTTTCAATTTTTTTTATACATCATAAAATTTAAAGAAAATGAACTGTGTGTTGGAGAGCAAATTTTGCTAAAGAAATTATGTATCGCAAGAACTTTACTGCTATTGTCTTTGAGTGATAAAAATATATTTTGTGTTTGTTGGGTGTGAAGTTTTGGGGAAAATCCAGAAAATGGCTGGTAAGGAGAGATTAATCAATAAACTGGTGAGGTATTTAAAATGAGCACAAGCTGACCCCTGTCCACGAGTTCCATTATTATAATATTATTCTGGCGACCAAAATCTCATAAGCCACCTGCAGGGCGGTGTCTCTAGTGCCAGAATCGGGCACGCGCTTCCAGGGGGTAACAAACAAGAAATTTGAGACAACAAGGAACCAAATCTAAGATAAGTCATAGAAATGACACACACTTTGTGTATCAAAGGTTGGGCAGTTTTAATTAGATTTAGCTTTAACAAAAGTAACATGGAACTGGATTTCCTTCGCGTGTAAATTCTTGCATGATTATTAATCATAGTT
>NC_088362.1:98420285-98429857 GCF_034508935.2 Berghia stephanieae | reverse complement strand
ATAAAGTTTTGAAATAAAAGTTTTCTGGCTAATTCTTTTCATGTGTTTTGTCCAATTACAGCATTTTTTGTTCTGAACTCGCACCATCCCAATAATATGGTATGGACAGATATTATGCAAATATCGCCGTGCGTGTAGATTTATGATTATGTGTGTAAATTGTGAACACATTCCTGCGTTGTCTAGTAGGAGAGGAGGCCGAATTCACTCTCAAACCAATCTATAATGTAATCATATGACGCTTCCTGATTCGCCTGCGACGTTGATAAATTACAGTAGGTAGTGGGGAATGTGGGGATCTCGAGGACCCCTAGGAAGCAGAGCGGAGGAAGGAAGAGTTTTGGAAACGAACACACCAGCAGCAATAGAGTAGACACCAGCCCCTATGTTGAGATCCAGAATTAGAAACGTGTTGGCGATGGATTAGGAACCAAGATAGCTCAGTTGGTAGAGCACTCGCTTCACACTCAAAGGGACAGATCGATCACGGAAGGAGTTGAGATGTTTTTTCTAACCCCCCCCCCCCCTCCCACCTCATCCTGTCCACACAGCAGTGATTGATGAGCTAATGTTTGTTAGGTTTGGCGGAAAGTATTTTGCGATTGACTAGCATCCTACCCAAAAGGTATTCTCCGTTTCACGCTCTCTACAAACCGGTTGACACTCCGGGTCATGGGCCTTATCGCCCTGAAGGACTTTTTTTTTACATGCTGAGATCCAGAAAAAGCGTTGGCGATGGATTGGCACACTAAGAACGCCAAAAAACAAAACTACCAAGACATGAAAAGGAACTTTCACGGAACGAGAAAAAAAGGAATGGACCTTTGAGACAGACTTGAGACAGATGTGGTATGCAATATAAATAAATAAATAAATAAAAAATAAAATTCCCTTTATTCATCCCCAAGGGGAAATTTGTCTTTAGGGTCTATTCCAAGGGAAGACCGGAATAACCCAGGCGTCAGCCGCAGTGCAGCGCCGCAAAGTGAGCTAGGGCTAGGTGATGTGCTCAAGGCCACACAGCGCAGCGGCAGGTGATCGAACTCGTTACCTTTTGGGTACGAAGTAAAGACCGTACCGCTGAACCACGCTGCTCCATAAATAGTTGGGCAAATGAAGAAGTAGAAGAATGGGATTAGGTATGGATCTCTTGGTTGTCACAGTTACTCCGGAGAGGGATATCCAAGGCATTGCGTCTGAATATAATACTACTCACCACCGCTGCCTGCCAGATCAATCGAATCAACACACAAAACTAGGTGTAACCTTAACTTAAGCGTTTATAGTCGAAATTAGAGTCGAATGTAGTGAGAACTGATCGCAAAGCTGGGGGTATAAAAACAATTACAAAGAACTGACTGACGTCACCTTCATTCACAGTAGTAATAGGGGAATGTAATGGTGGCCTGCGCACTTAGTTGAGAACTACCTTCATAATCAAAGGAACCATTTGTCGTCACGGATGTAGTGGAGATTATTTTTCTGTCTACCAGCAGTGTTAGGTCTGTCAGATTCAACAGAATTTATTTTGGGATAGACTGGTGTCCTAACCAAAGGATAGCAAAAATGAAAGTCAGTGTCCTCTTAGCGCTTCAGAATTCGAGGTAAACTCCGACACAATAGGCCTTAGAATCAGATGGACCTCCGCATAGGGAGAATAACAGAGAGAGAGAGAGAGAGAGAGAGAGAGAGAGAGAGAGAGAGGGAGAGAGAGAGAGAGAGAGAGAGAGAGAGAGAGAGAGAAAGAGTGGGGGGGGGGGGGGGGGGCTTGCGCTGTACGGCTGTGTGGTCTTGTGGTATCACTCTCGCTTTCGGATCATAAGGTCATTGCAGGCGTCATGTCTTGTCCTAAATGTTAAATGTTGCTGTTGGACAGGGACCCCGTGTAAAGCGCTTTGAGCACGTTTAGTGGATATTGCGCTATATAAAAGATCAATATTTTTTTACAAGAGGCTAATCAAAGTTCAGATTGATTTCCCAATATTTGAAATTCCTTCAATCATATTTTTATGCGGAAAGGTATGCCGTATTTGTACGTTTGCATTTTCGAAATTATAATACATGTCAATAATGGCTGAACGATAACATTGGACAGATAGGCAGATAAGCAAAAAGACAGACAGACAGGCAGACGGACAGACAGCAGGCAGAAAGAAGGGTGTGGAGAGACAGAAACAGAGAAAGATACGCACACAAAATCATTACTCAACGATAATAGAGAGAGAGAGAGAGAGAGAGAGAGAGAGAGAGAGAGAGAGAGAGAGAGAGAGAGAGAAATAGACAGATTATAATATATATATATATATATTATATATATATATATATATATAAGAGAGAGAGAGAGAGAGAGAGAGAGAGAGAGAGAGAGAGAGAAGGGGGGGGGGGGGAGAGTTTTATTTGTTTTTGTTTGTATTCATTTTTGTGTGTGTGTGTTTTTTTTTTTTAATTTGCTCTTATTTTTCCTCTGTTCTTATTTTTCCTTTTTTCTTAAAAAAAAAATAATCAGCTGCTCTTAATATGTTCAAGATACCCTCACCTCCAGCCAGTGGCAGGTATCGGAACATTGCAGGGCTCAAAATAGCTTGCATTGCCTAAAGCAAACTTAAATTATGTTAGATCTCGTTTCCTGGTCTCTCCCTATCCAATCCATTATTGTATTATTTTATCTTTCCATAAGTTAAGTTTTCTCAATATAAATCAAACACTATTTGACTTCGATAAACGCCTATTTGCTTGAATATCTCTGAAGCTATAGTCAATTATCAATTTTATCATGATTTTGCAGTGATCTGTTATAGATATCTAAATGGCTGTTTGCTTAATTCGACACAAAATTGGTATTAATGAAATAACCGGGGAATTCATAGATGCTGCAAATAATAATGACATTTCTCAGATATTATGGACTATTTATAACACACAGTTCCATTCATAACATTATTAAGACAAAGAAGAATTCATCAGGTGTGTTTTAAGGCACTTTTTGAATGTCATTTCAGAGGAAAATACTCTACCTCTAACATCTTATGGCAGTGAATTCCACACATTTGGGACGGCATGAGAAAATGCCCATCAGAATATGTTTTCGAGCCTTTTATCTAGGTACACGAAGAAGGAGTTATTTCACAAAGCAATAAAGGACCAAACGTGCAATGTCAAAAAAAAACTGGTTCCAATCTCATTAGAAGTGTACAACCCCTCTTCTGGAGGACTGGGTACATACCCTGTGTAATTGATCTTCTGGTTTCAGTAATAAATGCTAGTTGTCAATAAAATGTATCCATCCTCGCTCTTTTACGCCCCGTAATCCTAAGAATCTGCCTTACATCATGCTTCTATAAAAGTTATGAATCACCCTATGATTCAATTCTTTTTCTTCAAGTACCAAGTCTGTGCCAGACATCGGTGATCATTGTACGCCATTCATCTCTCTGATCAGATAACCTCAGAAAACTAATATTACTCTTCTCTGTCTTTGTCACCCAGCTGTTCAAACTATTCAAATATGTTTTTCTTGGTCTACCTTTACTCTTTTTACCTTCCATCATTCCTGTGAGAGCAAGATGTTCAATACATTTATGTCGATTTAGGTGCCCTAAAAATTGCATTTGCCTTGATTCAATATGTATCCTATTCATTATTAACTCACTCAATCCTAGACATGTTTGCAACTTTTCCAAATTGGAAAAAATGTATTAAAAATGAGCATTACATTGTAGATTATTCAACTACCATTATCATTAGCATGTAAAAAAAAATTAAAAACATGAGCTTTGATACTAGTACGCCTATAATTTGTCTCATAAAAATGTAATAAATTGGCATGGGGTAAAAGTAACGCGAGTAAACTACGGATATTGATAGAATAAAGTTGACTCTAGTCACTCTAGTCTTTGTTATTTTATTTTTTTTTTGCCATCCGCGTTTATGAGTAATAATCACTAAACTGTATTATCCAGACTACAAACGTTCATGATTACACATAGTTTGTGTGTTGGTCCGTTATACTTCCGGATGGCAATGTTATGAACTTCTTAGCCAAGCGCATACTATCTATAGTCGGTGTTAGGACTGGTTACATACACACTTCCGAGGATTTCGGAACCGGAAGAGTAGAAGGTATGATGTCACGACTTCTTTGCTCTATAGATTGTATTCCCTGGGCTAAGAAGCTCACAACATTGCCATCCGGAAGTATAACGAGACACACACAAAACTATGCGTAAACTTAAACGTTTATAGTCTGGTTAATACCGTTTAGTGAGAAGCGCTCATAAACACGGATGGCAAAAAACAATAACAAGACCCGAGTGACGTCAACTTCATTCTATCTATTCAGGATCAAATACTTCTCTTCTAATACGCTTCAACAATCATGACGTCACTTCTCTCGTAATGACGCATAGTAACTTAGTAACTGACTCTAAACTATCGGAACAATGGCGGACACTCTTATGAAATATTTCTCCAATGAGCATAAAAGTGTATCCAGAGGAGAAAAACATTATAAATATGATCATGTTTTTACTTTTATACATTCTGCCCCAAGACATATGAAAAGTTCAAGCCAGCATGAAGAATAAAAAGTACCGATTTTCTTTGTTTAGAACCATGATGGCCGCCGGTGCTGGGCGACGTGACATCAGACTATTGAATCCAATTATCAACGTGATCTTTTCATGAAGTCGGTTGAGGCCTGAATGAATCAATACGGCGGCTTTCTACAAATAGAACCTTTTGAGACAAATTGACTATGACCTTATAACACTGGTAAGTTTGTGACAAGCTAGGCCGTACATAATAGTGCGGTTATGTGGTCTAGTGGTATGACACTCGCTTTCGGATCGGAAGGTCCTGGGTTCGAGCCTTGCTCGGCTCATTTTTGAGTCCTTGGAAAAGGCTCTTTACTCAAATTCTCTCACCGTACTCGGGTGTAAAATGAGTACCTGGCCGTTAATAGCGTTGTCTCGGTCCGAAAACAAATGTAATATCGCGTCATGTTTCATTTTACATGTTAGGGGTTACTGTTGGTCAGGAACACCTTGTAAAGCGTTTTGAGCACTTTTAGTGGAGATTGCGCTATAAAAATGCTTATATTTTTTTAACATAATAGATAACCCATAACCCATAATAGACAAAGCTGTTAACGGCATGTACGCATTTTACACCTGTGTACAGTGAGATAATGTGAGTAAAGAGTCTTTTCCAAGAAATCGACTATGCGCCGAGCGGGGCTCGAATCCTGGGCCTTCCGATCCAAATGCAAGTGTCACACCACAAGACCACATAGCCGCCTTCATTCATGACATGGAGTTTCATTCTTTTCTTACCAACACTTTTCAAGATTTTTCCTAACATGTCGGTCACTAAAATGTATTATGTAAACTTTACCAAAGGCTTTCTTGAATTTGTCAAATCACAAGTCCTTTGAACTAAGTATAGATAGTATGAAGTTGACGTCACTCACGTCTTTGTTATTGTTCTTGCCATCCACGTTTATGAGTAATTCTCACTAAACTGTATTATCCAGACTATAAAAGTTCATGGTTACAGAGAGTTTTTTGTGTTGGTCCATTATACTTCCGGATGGCAATGTTGTGAACTTCTTAGCCAAGTGCATACTATCTATACTTTCGGGTGTCAATGTTGTGAGTTTCTTAGCCAAACGCACACTATCTATACGACTTAACAGCGACACTTAAGTTTAATTCAGTACGGCGCCAAATTTTGTCGTATCGGTCGTCTATAGAAATATCAAGCCTGCCATAGATTTAGTTATAGACAGACGAAGGTAAGGACAAGAAAAAGACATCGAGTGACATTTGTAAGTGTCTTTCAACCTTTTATAGGTGGGGATCGATTTTATTTTGACAAGAATGATGATAATGATGATAATGATGATGATAATAATAATAATAATAATAATAATAATAATAATAATAATAATAATAATAATAAAATAAAATAATAATAATAATAATAATAATAATATAATAATAATAATAATAATAATAATATAAATAATAATAATAATAATAATAATAATAATAATAATAATAATAATAATAATAATAATAATAATAATAATAAATAATAATAATAATAATAATAATAATAATAATAATAATAATAATAATAATAATAATAATAATAATAATAATAATAATAATAATAATAATAATAATAATATAATAATAATAATAATAATAATAATAATAATAATAATAATAATAATAATAATAATAATAATAATAATAATAATATAATAATAATAATAATAATAATAATAATAATAATAATAATAATAATAATAATAATAATAATAATAATATAATAATAATAATAATAATAATAATAATAATAATAATAATAATAATAATAATAATAATAATAATAATAATAATAATAATAATAATAATATATAATAATAATAATAATAAATAATAAAATAATAATATCATATCCTATTTCAAAGACAAACGAGTGTAGGATTTTTTAGCTTTTGCGTTTGGAATTTCGAATAAATTCCAAAATGCGTTGAGACCTTGGGAATGATCATAAGTGTGTCAAGATTACGTTATGATCTTAAAAAAAACACCTTTTGTTTCTGGTAGAACCAGAAGTGGTGCCGATATAAATATTATCTCTTGAGATTCTACTATATTATTATGTTTTGTTTCTTTTTTTACAAAGAATACTGGGAGCAACAATAAATCCATGGCTGTAATGATAATAATATTAAATCGGGTTTCTCCCATAATCAAAACGGACACACACACACACACACACACACGCACACACACACACATATATATATATATATATATATATATATATATATATATATATATATATATATATATATATTATACGGATTCTACGGACATAATACGCCGAATGACGCCGTGGATGGAAACCATTGAGTGAATCCCTTTATATGTATATATATATATAAATATATATATATATATATATATATATATATATATATATATATATATATATATTAGCCAAGATGAGGTAATTTAAATCGATCGATATTTGAGGAACGAGTTTTCTGGCCAAATTTTAAAATATGTGTTTTTCCAGCGTACGGCTGTATGGTAATGCGGCTTGTACAAGTCACAAGGCTTAACCAAACATATATTAAAAAAACAGCTTTGCCCATATCGAATACTCTGGCTTTTGTTTACACAAAGATAATGACATGTTAATAATTTAGCAATCAACGTCATTGTCGTTAATTCCTGATTCAACAACTAATCGTATAGAAAACACCCGCCCGTTTTATAATGGCTATTGGATATTCAGTGTCCAGTAGGGTACATAATGATTTCGTGTACACGCTACATTATTAAGTATCTCGTTACATTTACTGCCATGATATGACTAAACATTTTTTTTTAATTTTTGGCCTGAAATCTTTTGCTTTAAATTTATATCAATCAATTAAATGGCCCCCAATTTACAAATACATCTCAAAAATGGACACTTTAAAGAAGTTTTAAAGAAGTCTTAGGTTTGAGATATTTCGACAAGTTGAGGGTAGTAATCTATTACAGTTTATAATATAAGTTCTTTGGCCCAATGAAGGAAAATGTCTTATGTAGGAGTTTGGCGGTATACCTGCAAATATTGCAAAGTCTTCTGCTGAAATGTAGAATGTACGTGAAACAGTTTATTATGTATAGTGCTCTTATGTACATCAGGGTAAATTGTCGTCTAATTATTCCTGGAAGGAATAGACACCGTCCATTTAACAATACAGAACCCGGATTAAACCCCAGCTTCATTGGCCTTATCATGGCTCCAAAGAACTAGATACCTAACAATCAATAGATTTGTACATTCAGACAACAAAATGAGAATCGCGTCAGCCTCCGTCTATTCAACGAGATTAAGATGAATGAAAAACTTCTTTTGTATAGCTTTATTTATGGACAGAATGTTCTCTTTGTAAAATATCAAAGTAAACATATTATTCTAAAGCAGACGTTATTTTTGAGAAAACGTAATCAGATGACCTGACGGGAATCTGGTATTGACAATCTAGGTGAAAAATGATCACCATCTCATCCGATCACCCAATAACAAATAAAATGACAAAGTCGTTGGTTATATTATTATGTACATATTTCCAGATAATTCTGGCAGTTACTCATACATAGTAAAGGAATAAAGCCAGGTGGTTGCTCATACTACGTACTTATGGATAACGGCAGGGCTTGATAATGATATATACTTATGGATAACGCTACGGGTTGCTCAAATGTACCAAATAAATGTATTATATTATTCTTTGCAGGTTTTTACGAATAACTCTGCAGGTTGCCAATATACGGACGTACTACGATAATGTTAGGTGTTACATAGATAACTCTAGGGGTTGCTCATACTTACGAAGTGAAAGTGCCAGTAGGTGTACATAGGTATGTAAGAACAAAAAATCAAAATGAAAAAGCTTTAATAAAATTACCTTTCTTTTTCCAGTCTTTGTTGACAACATCGTGATGGTATTCTATTGATAACACTCCAGAGAAAGATGATAATGATGATGATGATGACGATGATAATATCCTATGGTATTCTATTTACGTATAATCCTAGAAAGGTTCAAGTCACGGCCACATCCTTGTAATCCATTGTGAATAGAACACGATCTCTGACACGGTGATTATTATTATGGTATAATTACACATCTCATGTTAATCCGTTGTCCTACTAAAAGGCCATCGTAAAGACAGGAAATTTCACAGTCTGTCAATGATTCACATATCAAATGGAAGAATTTTCATCTTTGCTTCTATTGAAAGAGGGAAAAACAACACTAGAACTAGACGTCTATGTATAATATGCCAAACATTGATTGATATTTATATACACGTATTATTATTAGGACTTTATTATTATGAACTATCTAGAATTTAAAAGATTTACCTAAATCTTGCTGGAAAGATATTCTATTGTAAACCTTTTTTTTTTTGTTTGGCCTGACTGGGTTTCAACTTTAATTTGTTAATTACATAATGTGAGAATAAACGCGGAAATAATAATAATAATAATAATAATAATAATAATAATAATAATAATAATAATAATAATAATAAATATAATAATAATAATAATAATAATAATAATAATAATAATAATACTAACAATTATGACATTAATAATAATAATAATAATAATAATAATAATAATAATAATAATAATAATAATAATAATAATAATAATAATAATAATAATAATAATAATAATATAATAATAATAAACAATAGCAACAACAACAACAATAATAATATAGTAGTAGTAGTAGTAGTAGTAGTAGTAGTTAGTAGTAGTAGTATAGTAGTATAGTAGTAGTAGTAGTAGTAGTAGTAGTAGTGGTAGTAGTAGTAGTAGTAGTAGTTAGTAGTAGTAGTAGAGTAACAATAAAATAAAAAATTAAATAGAATTTTGTGGATGTGAGTTCAAAATTTCCGGGCAAAAATAAAATGTGTTTTAGTTTTTAGTGATTTATGTATGGTATAATTTAATATAAATTTATTGTCTTTTATATTGTTTCCCCCTGT
>NC_088362.1:98409058-98420185 GCF_034508935.2 Berghia stephanieae | reverse complement strand
TCGTTTGGTTATATTTTATTACAATTTCCGGATAATTTGGCAGTTACTCATACATAGTAAAGAGATAAAGCCAGTGTTGCTCATACTACGTACTTATGGATAACGGTAGGGCTTGATAATGATATGTATGTACTTATGGATAACGGCAGTGCTTGATAATGATATATACTTATGGATAACGCTACGGGTTGCTCAAATGTACCAAATAAATGTATTATATTATTCTTTGCAGGTTCTTACGAATAACTCTGGCAGTTGCCAATATACGACGTACTACGATAATGTAGTGTTACATAGATAACTCTAGGGGTTGCTCATACTTACAAATGAAAGTGCCAGTAGGTGTACATAGTATGTAAGAACAAAAAATCAAATGAATAAGCTTTAATAAAATTACCTTTCTTTTCCATCCTTTGTTGACATCATCGTGATGGTATTCTATGATAACATCCAGAGAAAGATGAAATGATGATGAGATGACGATGATAATATCCAATGATATTCATTTACGTATAATAATCCTTAGACCCTGAAAGGTTCAAGTCCGGCCACATCCTTGTAATCCATTGTGAATAGAACACGATCTCTACACGGTGATATTATTATGATAGAATTACACATCTCATGTTAACCGGTGTCCTACTAAAAGGCCATAGTAAAGACAGGAAATTTTCACAGTCTGTCCATGAATTCACATTCAAATGGAAGAATTTTCATCTTGCTTCTATTGAATGAGGGAAAAACAACACTAGAACTAGACGTCTATGTATAGCCAAATATTGATTGATTTTATATACACGTATTATTATTAGGACTTTATTATTATGAACTATCTAGAATTTAAAAGATTTACCTAAATCTTGCTAGAAAGATAGTTTATTGTAAACCTTATTTTTCTTTCTTTTTTTTTTTTTGTGTACTAGGTTTAATCTTTAATTTGTTAATTACATAATGTGAGAATAAACGCGGAAAGATGAATTTTAATAAATAATAATAATAATAATAATAAAAAAAAAATAAAAAATATAATATAATAATAATAGCAAATAATAAAAATAAAATAATAAAATAATTAAAATATAATAAAAATAATAATAATAATAATAATAATATAATATAGTATATAGTAGTAGAAGTGTAGTAGTATAGTATAATAGTGTAGTGTATAGGTAGTAGTGTAGTAGTATAGTAGTTTGTATAGTAGTATATAGTAGTAGTAGTATATAGTAGTATATAGTAGTAGTAGTAGTAGTAGTAATAACAATAAAATTAATACATTAATTAAATAGAAATTCTGACAATGTGAAGTTCAAACATTCCGGTCAAAATGATAAAAATGTGTTTAGTCCGAAAACGTCAGATCATTCATGTATGGCTATACATAATATAGTATTCTATCCCCTGTAATTTCTATAATGTTTCCCCGCTGTGCTCTTCATGCATAAACCAGTAATACGACAACTGATAGAACTTTACAAAATCAATCACACACACACACACACACACACACACATATATATATATATATATATATATTATATATATACACATCAGATATGTATAAACATACACACTGCATATACACATACGTATACATACAAACCTGCACAGATTTATATATGTATGTATGTATGTGTGTATATATATATATATAATATATATATATATATAAATATATATATATATATATAAATATTATATATATATACAAACACATACATAATATTCACGGAATGACAAAATGTGAGCATTCAAAAGGACGGGGGGGGGGGGGCGATGAAATATTATTATGTGTTGTTTGGTTGCTATTAGGAATAATTTAAAGAATGTGTCACTTTCAAATACATTGGTGGTATGCTCTTGGAATCTACATCTGATCCCTATTTGTTCCCAGTTCTCCTTTGTCTTACTTTCTCTTGGTTGCTTTAATTGTAATTCTAGAACTATCCCATTTTCTTCCTTTTTACTGGCGCTGATATAACCTAAATGTGTTTCAAGCACCGTAAAACCCTTAAAAACAAAACAAAAACAGGTCATACAAGAATAAGCAGAAAATTGAATAGAGAAAAAATATAGACAAATTGTAATCTCTCCAATTTATCAACTAACTAGACTAATAAGAAATACGGATAAGGGCCGGAATTACGAACACTGCATCGGATACACCACTCACAATGTGCTTCATTTATTTATTTATTTATTCATTTATTTATTTTGAACTTATATATATTTATTTATTTTTTTTTTTTTAAACTTATTTATTTATTAATTATTTATTTATTTATTCTTTTTCTTAATTTTTTCTTCATTTCGTATTATTATATTACGCATCATTTCAGTTTCTGAGAGTAAAAGTTACTTGCTAAGCGACCTTTTGGTACGCACACTTATAATCCTATCGGTCATTGTATATAGCTATGAATGTCAACTGATTTGTTCAACGAAACAAAACTGAGGTCAAAGTTTTGCCATTTTTGTCATCAATCCGATCAATGACACATAACGTCAGTTTAATTTACAACAATACGAGGCACCGTACTGTGTTGAACCACGACATAACCTACCCAAAAGCGAACTAAAGACCTTTCATTCCGTCTGCGATTGGACTACATTGGACAAGCAAATCTTTAAAAATATTGTAATAAAAAGAATATTCCAGATGTGTACTCGCGAGTGCCAATCTCATTGCTATATTTTTTAAAAATGAAAACAAAAACAAACAAACAAAAAAACAAAAAACGAACGCCTTTTGCCACCGACTCCGCCCTCCCTAAGTTTTTGACAACATACATTCTATATATACATAATAGGAAACGGGGGAGGGTCCAAATCTATCAATGAATGTAGTAAAATAATTTTTCAGGCCAAAATTTGTCAAAGTCTATTTCCAATGTACCTCAGTTATCTGCTATACTCTGAAAAAAACAAAAAACAAAAAAAAAAAAAAAACAACAACAACAAAAAAAGAAAACAACCCAAAGTATTTGAAATTTTGGCCAGAAAACTCGTCCTTCAAATATCGACCGATTGTAATGACCCTCGTCTTGACAACAACAACAAAAATCAAAACATAGACTTCGCTAAATACCAGGAGTAAAGAGTTTTTGCAAAGATGAAGGTCGATCGATAATAAATTGAAGGATAATTTATCTGGCCAAAATTTTACATGTCATGTATGTATGTTGTTTTTTTTTTTTTTCAGAGCATGGCCGTAATTTTCATCTGGAATATTCTTATTATTACAGTATTTTAAAGATTTGCCTGGTCAATGTAGTCCAATCGCAGGCGGTCTTTATAATGACGGACTTCAGTTCTCTTTTGGGTAGGTTATGTCGTGACTCAACAGTACAGTGCCTCATATTGTTGTAAATCAAACTGACGTTATGTGTCATTGATCGGATTGGTGACAAAAATCGCAAAACTTTGGCCTCAGTTTCGTTTTTTTTTTTTTTTTTTTTTTTTTTTTTTTTTTTTTATTGAGATTTATATAGCGCAATATCAACTAAATGTCTCAAAGCGCTTTACAAGGGTTCCTGGTCAACAGCAATATTTAACATGTAGGACGGGACATGACGCCTGTTAGGCGATATTACAATGTTTGGGACAAAGACAACGCTGTTAACGGCCAGGTACTCATTTTACACCTGAGTACGGTGAGAGAATATGAGTAAAGAGCCTTTTCCAAGGACTCAACTATGCGCCGAGCGAGGCTCGAACCCAGGACCTTCCGATCCGAAAGCGAGTGTCATATCACCTAGACCACATAGCCGCACGTTCTCCGTAACGTAGTCCGTGTCCAAGGGCGAGGAGGACAGCCATTAGCCCGATGCCGTCATGCGGAAACATTAAGGGGGGATTGCACCGTGGACAGGGGTGGAACATTTGGAGCGTACCGCAAACGATTACGGCGGCCGGCCTCGGTGGTTTTGATCTGTTGCTCGGTCAGTTGGAGATGATTCTGATAGAAAGGTCGACACACTTGACTGCCTCGGCGCCGGACAATAATAAACTAGCAACGACTCAATTTAATGAAATACTTTTATGACGTCATCTGTGATCATTAATTAACTCTTTGAATTCTCATCGTTCATGAAAAATAAATAAATAAATAAAACAACTAAATTAATAAGGTTTGCCGCGTCGGTGTCTTTATCCCCGAGAAATGGCAACATAATTTTAAGAGATTTTCGCATAAGAAATAGACAGTGAGAATTTGTTCAAATTTGTTTGTACCAAAATACTCATAGGTTTTTTGATGTTTGTGTTGTGTGTAAGTGTGTGTGTGTGTGTGTGTGTGTGTGTGTGTGTGTGCATGTGTGTGAGTGAAGGGAGAGAGCCCTGTAATTGTGGCTTTTGTTTCGTTTTGTCTGTTTTTTTTTTTTTTTTTTTTTTTTTTTTTGGGGGGGGGGTTGTTGTTTTCTTTTTATGGTTTGGTTTGTTTTAGGGTTTTTTGGGTGTTTTTTTTTTTGTTTTGTTTTTGTTTGTTTTTGTTTATTTGCATAGTTTTATCTATTTTTTGTAGCTGTGTCGTTTTTTGTTTTTGTTTTTTTTTTTTTGTTATTGTTTTTTTTTTTTTCTTTTTCTTTTGTCCGACCCGTGTCCGATCGCCGACCATCAATGATTGGATGGCTGGATCACTTAGTTCTGGAGGAGAATACTTTGCAAAAGGCTAGGGTCCTATCCAAAGAGTAGTCGCAATTGTCATATTTTTAACGCTACAGAAACTGAGATAAAATCCAGGTCCATAGGCCTTATGACTACTCTGAAGAACTACTATGTGCGGCTATGTGGTCTAGTGGTATGACACTCGCTTTTGGATCGGAAGGTCCTGGGTTCGAGCCTTGCGCTCGGCGCATAGTTGAGTCCTTGGAAAAGGCTCTTTACTCACTTTCTCTCACCGTACTTAGGTGTGTATGAGTTAACTGGCCGTTAACAGTGTTGTCTTTGTCCGAAAATTGTAATATCGCCTAACAGGCGTCATGTCCAGTCCTACATGTTAAATGTTGCTGTTGACCAGGGACCCCTTGTAAAGAGCTTTGAACACATTTAGTGGATATTGCTCTATATAAAGCTCAATTTTTAATTTTTTTATTGATATGTCCTGATTTGGTAACAAGAAATATGACTAAAAAGAAAGAATGAACAAATTCATTCATTCTTCTCTGGTAAATATGCCTGTAAAAATCAATACGCTCGTAGACTAGCATGTCAGTTCCATAAATTCGGGAGTCGTTTTTCTTTTGCCCAATATAATGTAATAAAAGGCGTGTACTAATGGCTTTAGCCCGCGATAATAAATGCAGTATCGGAAAACAATAAAATGATCAATGAGCCAGTCGATGGTCGACTGGTCGATTTCCGTGTATGTGTGTGTGTGTGTGCGTGTGTGTGTGTGTGTGTGTGTGTGTGTGTGTGTGTGGGTGACCAACAACACTCTTTGTCCATTTTGTAATACATAGTAGTAGAGAATGAAGCCCGATAACACCAATTTCCATTTGTTCAGTACACTCTGCTGCACTCAAACATAACCAATTAAAAAAATATTTTGGCCAGAGATTTTTTCTTCAAAGATCAACCAATTGAGGTAAATCGCCAAGAGTTATATGAGTCTCAAACTTGACAAATCGAGGAAATGACAGGTTGGAGAATTTTTGACATGTTATGGGTCGTGTCAATTGATTATTTGAAGTAAAAAGAAATTCTGGCCAAAATAAATGTGTTTTGGCATTGTTGAATAGCTACAGTAATAGTAATGGTTAAACGCTTCAAGTATCAGCGTTGTATTAAAACCGCATTAGACCCAAAGGTTTGGGGGGATTGGGTGTGATGATAAGAATACAAAACCGGCATAAGAATATGGCCATATAGAAAGATTAAAGAATTACCAAGAGTGTGGATGGTTATATTTGGATTTACACTTTACACCTGCTGTCGTAAACGATTCAAAAGATAAAAGAAACTTCATAGCTACCATAATATTATGTTTCATTTGTTTTGTTTGTGTGTGTGTGTGTGTGTGTTTGTGTGTCTAATTGTGTCTGTGTCTGTATGTGTGTGTGTGTGTGTGTGTCCCATATTTTTGCAATTCCCATAAGGATATGCTTTTACTTTTAGTTTATTAATGTGATGAGAAACAAATGCAAATCAGAGCGCAGAAAATTAACTCACGATAAAATCATGCTTGGAAAGAGTCGAAACTTTTTTCATATTTTTTTTTTTTTAAACAGAAACCGCTACCGCTACATACAACTACCTTTTTACGGAAATTCAATTTAAAGGAAATAAGTAAGTTCCATATTAATCTGACTGGCCTAAGAAATCGCAAAATAAATATTAACTGATCGTTTCGGCGAAATTTTATTTCGTTCAAAACACTGACTGTCAAAAACAAATCACAAAAAAATAAAATTCGTTTTGAACAATAAAAATACGAACCCGACAGACCCCCGCGGTTGACAGGGTAGCAATAAATATTTAAGGAGACCACGACCAAGGCGATGCCCCTTACACGGACATAACCGTAAAACTTGTATCTAATCTTATAGCTCTATCTACACACATTTTAAAATGAGCTCCAACTTTTCAAAAAAATAGAAAAAGATTTAAACCCGGGACTTCAAAGAAGAATTCTTGACAAGTATGTATTTTAATCAATCGATGAAATATTAAGTAAATTTGAAAGCTTTCTGATTAAAGTACCTACTATATTACTGTCATAATATGTAATATGAAGTAAAGATTCTCTGGCTTATACAAAAAAGGCGTTTTGTCGCTGCAAGACAGAGGCCTACGTCTTCAATACTGTCTTCTATGGGGGAAAAAACGACAACAACGACAACACATTGTTAAAATATTGGCCAGAAAACTCGCCCTTCAAATATCAGACCGATTAAAATCAAGCTCACCTTGTTAAAAACTCTCAAACCTGGGACTTCGAAGTCCCAGATTTGAGAGTTTTTGACAAGATGAGGTGAAAGGCC
This sequence comes from Berghia stephanieae, assembly GCF_034508935.2. Lineage (NCBI taxonomy): Eukaryota > Metazoa > Mollusca > Gastropoda > Nudibranchia > Aeolidiidae > Berghia > Berghia stephanieae. The sequence goes on along the minus strand of NC_088362.1, from coordinate 98,413,205 downwards.
AATGAGTTCGAATAATCGATTTACAGTTGATTGGGTAATTGGCAATATTGTGATATAAAGATACCTATACGTTCCCATTGCATCAACAAATCATTTATTCAAGTAAAAAAAATACAAATGTCCTTCAAAGCGGCATCTAAAAATTCTATGAAGGACGGCATATAATATGTATATAACCCATCAAACAAACGTATATTGTTCAATTAAGCATAATATTATCAGCGTTTACAATCTTGTCCAAGAAAAAGTACGACAGTGGCTGAAGTAAGGCTTGAACCCGGGACGAACATACCCTTGTCCCATGTGTTGACTTGTATGAAGAACATCTTGCAAATATTATACTATATATTATATTATATTAAATCAATGCCAAACAAACTAGGTGTGAATATACAATTTCAAAGTAAGAGGTAGGTAGAAAAAGAGGGGAGAGGAGAGAGAAAGAGAGAGATAGAGAGAGAGAGAGAGAGAGAGAGAGAGAGAGAGAGAGAGCGAGCAAGAGATGTGGATATGAAATTTAATACAAAAAGAGGGAGAGAGAGAAAGAGGGAGCAAGAGAAAGGGAAATAGAAAGAGACAGGAGACAGAGGGGGGAAATAAAAAAATATGGGGGATGGAGGGAGAGAATGGGAGAAAGAAGTGAGAGGAGAGAGATAAAAAGAAAGAGAGACTGAGAGAAAAAGAGATAGAGAGAGAGATAGATAGAAAGAAAGAGAGAGAGAGAAAGAGAGAGAGAGAGATAGAGAGAGAGAGAGAAGAGGGGGGGAGAGAGAGAGAGAGAGGAGGAGAGAGAGAGAGAGAGAGAGAGAGAGAGAGAGAGAGAGAGAGAGAGAGAGAGGAGGATTAGGAAGGAGAGAGAATGCTCATGAATGTGTATTTATTCTAACGAATGATCATGATATTATTACAATATTCCACACCATACGTATAATGACAGAATCCACGAGAAAGCCTTGCAGTTACAGACACAGCTAATTAGATATGCGCCTAGCATAGATTGGAAATCAGAATGTCGTACAATGACAAAACGCCGTTTTTACATTTTGGCCAGATACCTTTACTATATGTAGAATATTGGTTCTTGGTTGTATATTTTTACATTTTTGTGCATTTGCATATATTATAATATATGTATACATTGTCGCCATAGATTCTCAACTTTGTGTTTATACATTTTTATGCATGCCACGACTGTTAACGAATTTCCATTTTTTGGATAAATAAAGTAATTATTATTATTATTATTATTATTATTATTATTATTTATTATTATTATTATATATTATTATTATTATTATATTATTATTATTAATTATTATATTATCTATTATCATTATTATTATTATATTATTATTATTATATATTATTATTATTATTAATTATTATTATTATTATATATTATTATTATTATGTGATGGATCAATATTTGGAGTACTAAGTGTTCTGACAAAAAATTGGGGGCGGGGGGGTATTATATGGTAATGCGGTTTTGTGGCTTTGTGATAAGAGACTCGAATTTGAACCGGTGTTTCCAAATTCGATTGCTGATCTAAGCGGCGCAAAGTTGAGTCATTGGAAAATGCTCTTTACTCACATTCTCTCACCTTTATCGGATGTACAATGAGTGTCTGGGCGTTTGCAGTGTTGTCTTTGTCGAAAAAAAAAGAATAAGAATGTGTAATAACGCCTTAGAGGCGTCATGTCACGTCTTGCATGTGAAGTGTTGCCGTTGGCTTGGAACTTCTTGCAAAGCGCTTTGAGTAAGTTTAGTGGATACTGCTCTTTATAAATGCTCGTTTAGCACAAGTCATACGACAAATCGAATTGACAAAGATAAGCACTCTGTCACCTGAGCGGGGGTTATCCAATCTGGTGTGGGCTTGATTCCCATTGGAGACATTCATTTTTAGAAGAAAAAAAATCTTAATATCTCCCCCCCCCCCCCCCCCTCCCCAAGCAAATAGAATTCAAAATAAATACAAATAAGTAAAAACATGTGCGTGCCCGAATACACACACACACAAACACACACTCCCACCGACACACACAAGCACACGCGCGCAGATTTATATTCGGTGCCAGAATTTTTTTTAAAATCTGGACAAGGTTGGAACCCTGCAGACGCCAGACTATGAACCAAGCAAGTCAAGAAATGTTCCACTATCAAACCCATTTTCTGGCACCCTATATATATATATATATATATGGTGTGTGTGTGTGTGTGTGTGTGTGTGTGTGTAAGTGTGTGTATGGAGAGAGAGCGAGAGAGAGAGAGAGAGAGAGAGAGAGCGAGAGAGAGAGAGAGAGAGAGAGAGAGAGAGAGAAAAGAGAGTATCATCTGGTTTTCACAAATTAATATGTACTTGTCATATTTCAGTTTCTGAAAGTCTCCCCAAGTCATTTCCTACCCTTCCCTGGTGTAAAAATGATCTAGAGATATATAATTGGAGGAGGTAAAGGACAAGAATACAGCAATCATAAACACGTCTAAGTTCATTATAGTATGGCTGACTTAACAAGGAGGCAAGTGTTTGAACGTCATTTATTTTTGAATTTCCAGAGCAAACAAAATCAAAACTTCGACTCCCAAAAAGCCAGAGAAGGGTCTGTGTAGTATATTTGAGGGTCTGTAGTATAATTGAGGGTCTGTGTATATATTGAGGGTCTGTGTAGTATATTTGAGGGTCTGTGTAGTATATTTGGTATGTTAACACTGGAGGGTTTTCGAGTATTTGGGGTTAAAACACTTGACTGACTGCCTTCAAGTGCCATGTATTTAATCTGATTCCTTTTCAAGAAGATTGTCTTTTGACTATTCCAATATCGTTGAAAGACGTTGGTTGGGTGGTAAGTAGGTAGTTGTAGAGGGTACAGGAATCTCAATAGGGGGGGGGGGGGGCACGTCAATAAGATATGGGTTATAATTGGGGTCATTGATCTCAACATTAGACTGTACAATCTATCGGTGGTAATTTTATACAGATCAATACTGAACTAGATGTCAGTATGAAAATTCATACAGGATATCTTTTCCACGGATAAAACACAATCAATGCGTTTCACAGTGCTTGATTTATTTTCCCATTTAGCTTTCAATTTCCTTTTCACACAGTACAAATCGTCTGTTGGGCGCATTTCTATCCTAACACTCACAAAATATGCGTAACTGTGTATAGCTAGTCTTTATTTACACCTGAGTCGGGTGGGGCAGTTTATGTAAACAACGCCGGGATAAAAGTTTTGAAATCAGTATAGAAAATAATGTGGGGGAGAAAGAATATGTGAAAAGAATGTGTGGAAGTGTATGCAGAATTTTACCTACACTGTGTAAGGTTGATGCAATTAATCTATTAAAGCACTATATAGAATAATAATCATAATTATTATTATTTTTATCTTTTTAAAAAATTATTTATTATTTATTATTATTATTATTATTATTATTATTATATATTATTATTATTATTATTATTATTAAAATTATATTATTATATAATTATCATTATTAATTATTATATTATTATTATTATCATTATTATTATTATTATTATTATTATTATTATTATTATTATTAAATTACATTAATTATTAATTATTATTATATTATTATTATAATTATTATTACTATTGCTATTATTATTACTATTAGTACTATTATTATCATTATCATCATCATTATTATTATTATTATTACACTGTATTATTATTATTATTATTATCATCATCATCATCATCATCATCATCATCATCATCATCATCATCATCATCATCAATCATCATCATCACCATCAACATCATCATCATCATCATCACATCATCATCACATCATCATCAACATCATCATATTATTATTAATATTATTATTAATTATTATTATTATTTAATAATTATTAATCATATAAATTATTATTAATTATTATAATTATTATTATTATTATTATTACTATTATCATCATCATCATCATCATCATCATCATCATCATCATCATCATCATCATTATCATCATCATTATTTTGACCAATCTTCTCTCTCAACATCACTTGCATCGATTAAAATAGTCAACACCGTAACGAGACACCTACCACTGAGGCCATTAAACGATAATATTATGTCGTTACATCAAGATTGGGGAGGGGAAAAAGGGGA
>NC_088362.1:98395342-98400342 GCF_034508935.2 Berghia stephanieae | reverse complement strand
TGCACATTTTATGTACACGTGAAGCGTTTTTATACCATCCCTAATCCCTTTACTAGTGGGGTCCAATTTAAGTTTGTAATCAGTTCTGGCCATTTTCCACAAGAGTTAGTTCTGCAAGAGCGATGAGGTTCAATATCGTTGAAACCAGCGACTTAGCTCTCTTGGTGAAAACAACAAAGTCTGGGGCGAAAAACAGATTAACTCTCTCCTTACCGGCCATTTTCCGGATTTTCCCCAAAACTTCACACCTAATCTATACAAAAAAATAGGTTTATTTCGCTCAAACACAAAATCTGTTATTGCTATAGATACATATATTTTTTCTGCTAAACGAGCTCTTCAACACAGTGTTTATATACTTTAACTATAGCAAACATTTTTGTTCAAATATTACGATGTACAAAAGAAAGAAGAATGACAATAAAGTTGGCTGCATCGTAACGAATGTGACGGTTTTCCTATGGGTTGTAGGGAGGGGGTTAATAACGGGTAGAATCGTGACTGTAGGAAATAAATTCAGCTTGGCAGGTAAACGGTTAATATTGTAGTCACCCCAAAACCCAAAGAGTGAGTGAAACTTATGAGCATGGCATGGCACGTCACGGTTGAAAAATTACTGACGGGTTTTATGTACCTTATCGTCATCATCATTAGACTTTGTAAAAACATTGCAGTTGTTTATTACGATTCAGTTATTTAATGTTCACGATACAGGACTACTTGGAGTTTGAATTTTAGTGGTGGGAATTTGTTTAGATTTGACGAAATACACATTCATGTATCAAATTCATAAAACAGCGATGGCAGTAAAATTTTAGATACAGAAATATGTATTAGACCTACATATTGTTATGTCAATTCTTACATTAAAATGGTGTGCTTTTTTTTTTTTTAGCATTCTACATCATAAAAAAAGCAACCCTTAAAACTATGCGAGGACGAGAGACGCATGCGCACAACCAACATGACGTTCTCTCTTATAACTTTTCCGCCGGTGACGTCACCAACTATGGCTGACGTCCAATCAAGGGACGCTATTCTTCCGCTAATCTCATTCCCTATAGCTAGATTCTAGACAGTAAAATGCATCCTACGAAGCAAAGTCAACGTATTTTAAAGCTCCTGTTAATCACTTAAAGCATAGATTCTTATTACCCTACGGTATAGACGTTCTGCGCTTAGCTAAAATACTCACGACATTGCCATCCGGAAATATAACGGACCAACACACAAAATTATGTGTAATCTTGTTCCTTTTTGTCTGGTTAATACAGTTTAGTGAAAATTACTCGCAAACATGGATGGCAAAAAAAAAAAAAAAAACAATAACAAAGGCCTGCGTGAGGTCATCTTCGTTCTATCTATAAAAACGTTAAAGGTTACACAAAGTTTAGCTTGTTGGTCCGTTATATTTCCGGATGACAGTGTTGTAAGTTTCTTAGCCAAGCGCACAGCATCTATTGTATTTTTAGTTAAGATACGGAAAACCCCTAAGGAAGTCAGTCGAGAGTTAAATTGAGGGGATAACTTTCAAACCAGGACAAGTCATTTCATAAAACGCATAAAAATTGAGTTAACGCGCAGCCATCGTTAACTTATAGCCTGACACTAGAACCCGCAAGGACTTATAGTTCGAGTTTTTTTTGCACCGTCTATTGAGTTTTCGTTAGTAGAGCTCAAGGAAACGAGTGATCCCATTAGTTGACCTATCTTTTGTGGCCAAAGACTTGTCTTTTGACGTCATTTTTGGTCAGTGTCAGTTTACAATGGCTACGGTTAACGCCCCTCAAACAATATTTTGGACACCTCAGAACCAGAAGAGAAAATTCAAAGTTTAAAGATACTCAGGGTGTCGTTCTATAGGCAAACAAAACGAGTATTATTATTTTCCTGTAAATTCACTAAATGAATGATAAATATTGCACATTTTTCTCTGACTGATGATAATCTGAATTAGCAAGTTTTAAATATCACCTCTTTAGTTTTAATGTGTTGATTATGTAAATTTGTTTTGTTCAAAAGATGAAGAGGGACCAGGACCAACACGTTTCCAGTGGCGCAATCCTTTGAATTCTCGTCGTCCAATCTCTGGAATTCCCTTCGACTTGAGCTTTTATATAGCGCAATATCCACTAAACGTGCTCAAAGCGCTTTACAAGGGTCCCTGGCCAACAGCAACACTTAACATGTAGGACATGACATGTTGCCTGTTAGGCGATATTACAATTTTTTTTCCGACAAATACAACGCTGTTAACGGCCATGTAATCATTTTTACACATGAGTACGGTGAGAGAATGTGAGTAAAGAGCCTTTCCAAGGACTCAACTATGCGCTGAGCGAGGCTCGAATCCACGACGTTCCGACCAGATAGCCGCACAACTAAATGTTCAAAGTCCCTTGGTGCTTCCAAATATGGCCTGAATTGTTGCCTGACCCCATTGTAAGTTAATAAGTAATACATTTTTTGGAGTATTGTATGTGATACGTTGCTTTACAATTTTACAATCTTTTACATCATAAGCCACTTATGAGACGCTCTGAGAGGCTGTTATGTCAGGCGCTATAAAAATATGTTATTATTAAATGAAATGCCTAAAGCAAATGAATGTAGATCATCAAAGAAAAATAAACCCAGAACAGTTTACAAAACATCAAATGAAAAAAAAATATATATAATTTTATTCTAAGATGTAGCTGAAGAAGAGTTTAATCTCGAAACATTACCTTTCTCACAATTTGTCTATAGTAAAAGCTGATAAAATCACAATTTGCCCTAATCTGTCAGTCCCATGGGAAAACTGCCCAAACTCAGATTGAAAATTGCAGTTGGTTTTTATGTTTATTATCAGTATTATCATTCACTTTGTACAAACAGTGGAACGATTTATGATGCAGTCGCGCATGTTTTTTTTGTGGGAAAATCATCTGAGATAGTAGATAGTAACATAAAAAGAAGAGTTTGGTGCATGGAAATCTAAAAAATACAAGTAATTCAACAATTAAGACAGAAACGGCGATCCGCGTTAACATGAATCGTTATTATCATCGTCATCATCATTATATCATCATCATCATCATCATCATCATCATCATCATCATCGTCGTCGTCATCATCATCATCACCATCCTAGCCATAATCATCATTTTCGTCATCATAACATCATCGTCCTCATCATAATCACCACCACTACCATCATCATCATCACCATCATCATCAATATCATCATCATCATCATCATCATCATCATCATCATCATCATCATCATCATCATCAGTCAATTCATCATCATTGTCATCATCATCATCATCATCATCATCATCATCATCAACATCATCTTCATCATCATCATCATAATCATCATCATCATCATCATCATCAGTTCATCATCATCAGTCAATTCATCATCATTGTCATCATCATCATCATCGTCGTCGCCGTCATCATCTTCATCATCATCATCATCATCATCATCATCATCATCATCATAATCATCATCATCATCATCAGTTCATCATCATTAGTCAATTCATCATCATTGTCATCATCATCATCATCGTCGTCGTCGTCGCCGTCATCATCATATTTAGTTCAATCATCATCATCATCATCATCATCATCATCATCATCATCATCGCGATTCAACAATTTAATGATAGTTGACATATCAGAAAGAGTTTAAAATTTGAGATGCACCTCCAGAATAGAAGCGAATGGAGAGCTTTTAGAGTTATGAAACATTGCAGTGTCTGATGACCTTACAAGAGAATTGCTTTAAGTCAATAAGTCAGACTATTCTACACCTTTCCTCTAATTTAGCTCATCTTTGTAGATAACAAATACAATGGATCCGAGAAATATTAAATAGGGTATAACGAAATTCATGAATTAACGATCTAAAATTCTTTATGCTTTGTTTTTGTTGGGGTTTTTTCTCTGTCTATCTTTCTTACTTTCTATCCTTGTTTTTTTTTTTTTTTTTTTTTTTTTGTGTTTGTTATTTTCGGTTGGGGGGGGGGTGTGTTGTTTACTGTTTTTATTATATTTTCCTGTTAGCATTTAGAGCAAGGGGGGGGGGGGGGAGGGGTACGTATTATTATTTTATCTTTACTAATTATCTTTACTTATTCCAACTTTCCTTCAAAAAATGACTGGATATAACAAAGGTAATCCTCAGCTCCGCCCATATCGTTATATCCGAGTCCAGAGTATCATTATCTTCCTCCACTCTAGGTAGTCTGGTTTGACCCCATGCCTATCGCGTTCTAAGTCCAAATGATGAGCCCTCTTCATCACTTAGGGCTCTCTTATCTCTCACATGACAGGCCCTACCGTTGAGGCAACCTGTTTCAGATAGCACTCACGGTTAAAGACAGATCGAGAGCATGGACCAAGACTGCACGTGGCTAGTGAGCAGGTTTTAAATATTTTTTAACACTTTTATACCGTCGCCCATCGAGATACATAGGCTTCTAATGGGTCATTTATAGGAAAAAATCACGTTGGATTCAAAGTGGCGTTTGTACTATAAACCATTCCACAAAACTTGAAAAAATTGATCTTTTGGAGCAATATGTACATTGAACATTATTTAAATTTTAAAATGCGTTATATAAATGTAATGAATCATTTTCTTTTATTATTGATAATGCCCATGGAACCAGATTTGATTATATTTTCTGTTAAATCACGGGCCGTAAAATTAATTTGATAACTACCTTTTGGATAAGTAGAAAATCTATCGCAAAAATACTTTCCACCAGATCAAACACACCCAGCCACTCAATCAATACTGGACGGACAGATGGAAATGTGAGCAGAACGTTTTTTCCTATGGGGCTTCTGTCGACATGCCTAACTAAATATTTTAACACTCGTATCTAGTTTAGGTCGTGTTATGAGTTCAACACTGTACCTCAACACGACACGGAAAGGCAAACTTCAAACATTGAAAAACACAAAGGATTTGTTAGATGAATAGGGAAATTCGCACAGCAAAA
>NC_088362.1:98392162-98395242 GCF_034508935.2 Berghia stephanieae | reverse complement strand
GCGTTTACAATTTTTGTCCAAAAAAAAATTACGACAGTGGCTGAAGTAAGGTTGAACCGGGACGGAACATAACCCTTTGTCCCTTTGTGTTGACTTGTATGAAGACATCTTGCAAATATTATATTATTTTTTTATTATATAAATCAATGCCAAAAAACTAGGTGTGAATATACAATTTCAAATAAGAGGTAGTAAAAAAAGAGGGGAGGGAGAGAGAAAGGAGAGAGATAGAGAGAGAGAGAGAGAAGAGAGAGAGGGAGGGAAGAGAAGAGAGAGGAGAGAGAGAGAGGAGCGAGCAGAGATGTGGATATGAAATTTAATACAAAAAGAGGGAGAGAGAGAAAGAGGGAGCAAGAGAAAGGGAAATGAAAGAGAACAGGAGCGGGGGGGGGGGGGAAAAAAAAAAATTATGGGGGATGGAGGGGAGAAAGGGGAAAAAAGAAGTGAAGGGAGAGATAAAAAGAAAAAAGAGAGGGAGAAAAAAAAGAGATAGAGAGAGAGATAGATAGAAAGAAAGAGGAGAGAGAGAAAGAGAGAGGAGGAGAGAGAGAGAGAGAGAGAGGGGGGGGGGAAGAGAGGAGGAGGGGAGAGGAGGAGAGAGGGGAGAGTGAGAGAATGGGAGAGAGAGAGAGAGAGAGAGAGATGAGAGAGAGAGAGAGGAGGGGTTAGGAAGGGGAGAGAGAATGCTCATAAAATGTGTATTTATTCTAACGAATGTCTGAATTATTACAATTTTCCACACCATACGTTATAATGACGAATCCACGAGAAAGCCTTGCAGTTAAGACACAGCTAATTAGATATGGCCTAGCATAGATTGGAAATCAGAATGTCGTACAATGACAAACGCCGTTTTTAATTTTGGCCGATACCTTTACTATATGTGGGAATTTGGTTCTTGGTTGTAATTTTTACATTTTTGTGCTTTGATATATTAAATATTTTTATAATTGTCGCCATGATTCTCAACTTTGTGTTTTTAATTTTATGCATCACGACTGTAAACGAATTTCCATTTTTTGGTTAAAAAGAATTATTTTTTTTATTATTATTATTATTATTATTATATTTTATTTTTTATTATTTTATTTTATTATTATTATTTTTATTATTATTATTATTATTTTTCTATTATTATTTATTATTTATTTATTATTATTATTATTATTTTATTATTATTTTTTATTTTATATTATTTTATTATTATTATTTTTTATTATTATTATTTTTATTTTTTTATTATTATGTGAGGATCAATATTTGGAGTACTAAGTGTTCTGACAAAAAAATTGGGGGCGGGGGGGCGGGGGGGGGGGTTTATTATGGTAATGGGGTTTTTTGTGGCTTTGTGATAAGAGATCGAATTTGAACCGGTTTTTCCAAATTCGATTGCTGATTAAGCGGCCGCAAAGTTGGTCATTGGAAAATGCTCTTTACTCACATTCTCTCACCTTTATCGGATGTACAATGAGTGTCTGGGCGTTTGCAGTGTTGTCTTTGTCGAAAAAAAAAGAATTAAGAATGTGTAATAACGCCTTAGAGGCGTCATGTCACGTCTTGCATGTGAAGTGTTGCCGTTGGCTTGGAACTTCTTGCAAAGCGCTTTGAGTAAGTTTAGTGGATACTTCTCATTATAAATGCTCGTTTAGCACAAGTCAAACGACAAATCTAATTGACAAAGATAGCACTCTGTCACCTGAGCGGGGGTTATCCAATCTGGTGTGGGCTTGATTCCATTGGAGACATTCATTTTTAGAAGAAAAAAATCTTAATATCACCCCCACCCCCCCCCCCCTCCCCAAGCAAATAGAATTCAAAATAAATACAAATAAGTAGAAACATGTGCGTGCCCGAATACACACACAAACACACACTCCCACCGACACACACAAGCACACGCGCGCACATTATTTATATTCGGTGCCAGAATTATTTTTTAAAATCTGGACAAGGTTGGAACCCTGCAGACGCCAGACTATGAACCAAGCAAGTCAAGAAATGTTCCACAATCAAACCCATTTTCTGGCACCCTATATTATTATATATATATATATATATATATATATGTGTGTGTGTGTGTGTGTGTGTGTGTGTGTATGGAGAGAGAGCGAGAGAGAGAGGAAAGAAGAGAAGAAGAGAGAGAGAGAGAAGAGACGAGAAGAGGAGAGAGAGAGAGAACGAGAGAGAGAGAGAGAGAGAGAGAGAGAGAGAGGAGTATCATCTGGTTTTCACAAATTAATATGTACTTGTCATATTTCAGTTTCTGAAAATCTCCCCAAGTCATTTCCTACCCTTCCCTGGTGTAAAAATGATCTAGATTTATATAATTGGAGGAGGTAAAGGACAGGCATACAGCAATCATATACACGTCTCAGTTCATTATAGTATGGCTGACTTAACAAGGAGATAAGTGTTTGAACGTCATTTATTTTTGAATTTCCAGAGCAAACAAAATCAAAACTTCGACTCCCAAAAAGCCAGAGAAGGGTCTGTGTAGTATATTTGGTATGTTAACCAGCGGCGTAGCCTGGTCATTTAGGAGCATGGGGCTGGATTTGAGATTGGTTGTCGCATATATATATATATATATATATATATATATATATATATATATATATATATAGAGAGAGGAGAGAGAGGAGAGAGAGGAAGAGAGGAAGAGAGAGGAGAGAGAGAGGAGAGAGAGAATATGATGCACTCAATTATTTTATCAAAATTTGTATGTTCTTTGTAACTTGTTCATCATGCTTGGCTAAGGATAAGCGATAGCCACTGTCAATCTGTGCACCTATGTGAGAGTACCCAACGGTTTCAATCTAAGTGGTGATATTTTAATGTAAGTTCTGATGGTTCAATGCTCTCTGTTGTTTAATTTTTTCAAACAGGTAAATCCACTTCTTGTCCAAGACAATTCTGTATTGCTGTTATCGCCAAACAAAATACAATTAAAGAAAATAAACTCTTATTTTCTATTTCACCGATAGCCAAGGTAAACGACTATATCAATCTTTATCAAATTAAATGACCGATTCTGTTTCCCGTCTTTAATAGTGAGTACAAAATCGTTTGGTTGATGGGGA
>NC_088362.1:98377162-98387162 GCF_034508935.2 Berghia stephanieae | reverse complement strand
TAAACGTTATAGCAAGCCTGGTCTGGTTTGGCCAGGTAAGACGTGAGAAGATTGATTGTCATTGATGTGGTGTGGAAAGAACAGGAACGAGCGACCGACCGTTGTCACCCCCGTTATCTCTGACACCCATGGGGTCATAGGGACGGACTAGACGACTGTCTCTCGTACATTAACAAAAAAACGTTTTTTTATTCATTTTTGGCCAGACATAATTTACTTAAAAATAAGGATGCATGAGATAAACCTCAACTTGTTAATAGTTCCGACAGCCCCAATTATTGTTTATATTGAAAAGATGATTTTTTAAAATAATCGCAGGATGATTTTTTTTTTGGGACAAATTGAGGCTCATTTCAAACATCGATATTTGAAGTTAAAAAAAAAATATCTGATCGAAAAAGTGAAAAAAAAAATAGTTTTGTCAAAGTTGGCCATTTCAGTGACTTGTCTTTTATTCACGTTTGGCCACTGTCTTTTTTGGTTCATTTGTGACCCTTTGTGTCAAAACGGTATTATATCGGGATGGACCAGATGCTAAAAAGTCAAATTATAGTGAAACTGGTAAAAAGTATGAAACGTTGGTATTTAGCACAGTAAAATAGCATATTCCTTCTCCTCTATAAAGCAAACAAACTCAACTTAAGCATGATATTTCTGGCTACAAATTCAATTTTCAGCATCTTAGTCATCCCGACTTAATACCGTTTTGAGACGAAGGGTCGCATTTGTGCCTTGTTGTTTCCTTGTCATACATGAACAACGTTACAAGATGGGACAGCTGCGTAGGTAAAGACACTGAATGAATTGTGAAGCAAAGGTGATCATTTGATGCTAGATATTTATTTAATATTTGAAATGAAATGGACAAAGGGTGTACGATCCGATAGTGATGTCGTTTCTTCTTCTCTTTACTAGCCTATCCTGCTTCTTTGGTTTGTGATTGTATTTTTGACAGGGGATATTTTTTTTTCTGTAAATCTTCTGCCTGTTTGTTCTTGGTTATTTATAATTTAGCTTATGATATCTTTAGGTTATGATTTTGATTTACATTTGTACTATTTTTGTTAGATTGCTTGTTTTTTTGTTTCAGGGGTCTCTCATATAACCTCAATTGTGTTGGAAGAGACCTAAAGCAACAAAAAAAAAAAAAAAAAAAGGCTGGTAGAAAGTGAATTTTGAATTTTAAAAGCGTAAAGTGTGCATGTGATAAAAAATGAATATAACAGCTTAAAAAGAAAACAATTTGCCAAACAAGGAACGTTTCGGACTCAAATCCCCTCTTCAGCCAACAATAAAAACATAAATACATTACGAAAACGAGTAAATGTGATAAAACATAAACAATAATGAATATAACGGCTTTAAGAAAGAACAATTATTTACCAAACACGGAAAGTTTCGGGCTCAAAACCCCTCTTCAGCCAACAATAAAAAAAATAAATACATTACTAAAACGCCAGATAGACGACAAAAAGATCAAGAATTTTGAAGCAAAGATAAAAATTTGAAATTATTTAATATAAAATGGACAGTCTGGTAGGAAGTGACTTCAATTGTGACCCTTCGCCTCAAAACGGTATTAAGTCGGGATGGTTCAGATGTTGAAAATTGAATGTATAGCCAGAAATATCAGACTTGTGTTTAGTTTGTATGTTTTATTGAGGAGAAAGGATACTATATTTTAGGGTGCTAATGCCAACAATTTATATTTTTGACCAGTTTAACATTTAATTCGGCTTTTAAGCATCTGATTCGTTCCGACATAATACCGTTTTGAGACGATGGGTCACAATTTTTAAAGTGGAAAATGTGCATGTGATAAAAGATAAACAATTATTATGAATATAACAGCTTTAAAAAAAAAAGAACAACTTACCAAATACGAAGGTTTCGAGCTCAAAACCCCTCTTCAGCCAACAACAAAAAACAATACAAACATGAATACATTAGGAAAAAGCCAGATAGACGACAAATAGATCTCGCCAAATACCATTTGGAACGATGGGTCATAATTATTAAGATTTTGCGATGATTAAGAAACAAAATTCACTCTTTAACAATCTGAAAAGATATGTATAAAAGATTGCCAGACAATGAAGATAGAAACATACAAGAAAAAATCACCACCCCCTCCCCCCCCCCCCCCCCCCCCCCCCCCCAACAATTTTTTAATTCTTTTTTTTTAAATTCTGCCTCAACTGGGGTAAATAAAAGAAGAAAAAAAAAACCCCAAAAATCACGATACAAGGGGGAAAAAATCAGCCTGCCTAGATTGGGGAAAATACAAGGGGGAAAAAATCAGCCTGCCTAGATTGGGGAAAATACAAGGGGGAAATATCAGCCTGCCTAGATTGGGGAAAATACAAGGGGGGAAAAATCAGCCTGCCTAGATTGGGGAAGCTACAAGGGGAAAAAAATCAGCCTGCCTAGATTGGGGAAAATACAAGGGGGAAAAAATCAGCCTGCCTAGATTGGGGAAAATACAAGGAGGAAAAAATCAGCCTGCCTAGATTGGGGAAAATACAAGGGGGAAAAATCAGCCTGCCTAGATTGGGGAAAATACAAAGGGGAAAAAATCAGCCTGCCTAGATTGGGGAAAATACAAGGGGGAAAATCAGCCTGCCTAGATTGGGGAAAATACAAGGGGGGAAAGTCAGCCTGCCTAGATTGGGGAAAATACAAGGGGGAAAATCAGCCTGCCTAGATTGGGGAAAATACAAGGGGGGAAAAATCAGCCTGCCTAGATTGGGGAAAATACAAGGGGGAAAAATCAGCCTGCCTAGATTGGGGAAAATACAAGGGGGAAAATCAGCCTGCCTAGATTGGGGAAAATACAAGGGGGAAAGTCAGCCTGCCTAGATTGGGGAAAATACAAGGGGGAAAATCAGCCTGCCTAGATTGGGGAAAATACAAGGGGGAAAAAATCAGCCTGCCTAGATTGGGGAAAATACAAGGGGGAAAAATCAGCCTGCCTAGATTGGGGAAAATACAAGGGGGAAAAAATCAGCCTGCCTAGATTGGGGAAAATACAAGGGGGAAAATCAGCCTGCCTAGATTGGGGAAAATACAATGGGGAATATCAGCCTGCCTAGATTGGGGAAAATACAAGGGGGAAAATCAGCCTGCCTAGATTGGGGAAAATACAAGGGGGAAAATCAGCCTGCCTAGATTGGGGAAAATACAAGGGGGAAAAAATCAGCCTGCCTAGATTGGGGAAAATACAAGGGGGAAAAAATCAGCCTGCCTAGATTGGGGAAAATACAAGGGGGAAAAAATCAGCCTGCCTAGATTGGGGAAAATACAAGGGGGAAAAAATCAGCCTGCCTAGATTGGGGAAAATACAAGGGGGAAAAAATCAGCCTGCCTCGATTGGAGATAATACAAGGGGGCAAATCAGCCTGCCTAGATTGGGGAAAATACAAGGGGGAAAATCAGCCTGCCTAGATTGGGGAAAATACAAGGGAGAAAAAATCAGCCTGCCTAGATTGGGGAAAATACAAGGAGGAAAAAATCAGCCTGCCTAGACTGGGGAAAATACAAGGGGGAAAAAATCAGCCTGCCTAGATTGGGGAAAATACAAGGGGGAAAAAATCAGCCTGCCTAGATTGGGGAAAATACAAGGGGGAAAAAATCAGCCTGCCTAGATTGGGGAAAATACAAGGGGGCAAATCAGCCTGCCTAGATTGGGGAAAATACAAGGGGGAAAATCAGCCTGCCTAGATTGGGGAAAATACAAGGGGGAAAATCAGCCTGCCTAGATTGGGGAAAATACAAGGGGGAAAAAATCAGCCTGCCTAGATTGGAGAAAATACAAGGGGGCAAATCAGCCTGCCTAGATTGGGGAAAATACAAGGGGGAAAATCAGCCTGCCTTGATCGGGGAAAATACAAGGGGGAAAATCAACCTGCCTAGATTGGGGAAAATACAAGGGGGAAAATCAGCCTGCCTAGATTGGGGAAAATACAAGGGAGAAAATCAGCCTGCCTAGATTGGGGAAAATACAAGGGGGAAAATCAGCCTGCCTAGATCGGGAAAATACAAGGGGGAAAATCAACCTGCCTAGATTGGGGAAAATACAAGGGGGAAAATCAGCCTGCCTAGATTGGGGAAAATACAAGGGGGAAAATCAGCCTGCCTAGATTGGGGAAAATACAAGGGGGAAAATCAGCCTGCCTAGATTGGGGAAAATACAAGGGGGAAAATCAGCCTGCCTAGATCGGGGAAAATACAAGGGGGAAAATCAACCTGCCTAGATTGGGGAAAATACAAGGGGGAAAATCAGCCTGCCTAGATTGGGGAAAATACAAGGGGGAAAATCAGCCTGCCTAGATTGGGGAAAATACAAGGGGGAAAATCAGCCTGCCTAGATCGGGGAAAATACAAGGGGGAAAATCAACCTGCCTAGATTGGGGAAAATACAAGGGGGAAAATCAGCCTGCCTAGATTGGGGAAAATACAAGGGGGAAAATCAGCCTGCCTAGATCGGGGAAAATACAAGAAGTGCGGCTATGTGGTCTAGTGGAATGACAATCGGGTGATATTTTCTTGTATTTTTCTTTTTCCTTTGTCTGGCACTGTTTCATACAAACCATTTCAGATTTTTATCTTTCACTAGAGGGCACCTAACCTGTTCCCGAATATATCCCTTTAACTCCGGAAAGACACGTATTAAAAAATTTGACCCGAAAACTCGTCCTTCAAATATTTGATCGATTTAAATGACCCCTCATCCTGACAAAAACTCTCAAACCTGGGACTTCGCGAGGTCACAGGTTTGAAATATTTTTGCCAGGATGAGGGTCATACGAGTAAACCGATCGATATTTATTGTAGGACGATTTTCTAGTAATTTTTTAAAAAAAATAGTCTACGTGTCTTGCCAGAGTACGCAAGTGACTGGTGAATAAATCTTACTCACATCAGTCAAGGCATTATCTTAACTAAAACTTTATAAAAATAAACTTTAAATTCAAATATACGCATCAACTAAATATGTATCCCGACCGACGTGCACTTATTTTCAGGTCTGATCTCCCAATTCCTTATGAGCTCATTGTCGTAATGGAAATCTCGAAAAATGACGCAAAATATTGTCTCCATTTCAACAATGTTAAACTAGGCCCATAAGGATGTTCGGATCTCAGACCTGCACATATGTACACGTCGACCCCGACATATTACCTAAAAAGAATAACAACAATTTTTTTACATAATATATTCTGGAAATAATGCTTGGATGCAAAGGTATTGAGATGGACCCACCCACAATACTATCTAGTCTTGTCCAACTACCATCGCTTGTGATGGTGACAGTCAGTCAAAAGGACAAGATGGTACGTTACCATTGGTAACACGACGACAAATAAGATGAACAATAAATAGAAACAGAGACATTAAAAAAAATTGTCATATTTCACCTTTCAATCTATCCATCATCTATCTATTAAGTTATTCAACTATCTATTCATTTTGTATATGTATGCATTATCTATCTATCTATCTATCTATCTATCTATCTATCTATCTATCTATCTATCTATCTATCTATCTATCTATCTATCTATCTATCTATCTATCTATCTATCTATCTATCTATCTATCTATCTATCTATCTATCTATCTATTTATCTATCTATCTATTATCTATCTATCTATCTATCTATCTATCTATCTATCTATCTATCTATCTATCTATCTATCTATCTATCTATCTATCTATCTATCTATCTTTCTATCTATCTATCTATATATCTATCTATCTATCTATCTATCTATCTATATATCTATCTATCTATCTATATCTATCTATCTATCTATATGTCTGTTAGTCAAGAAGAGGTCTTTAAAATGCCAAAAGGAATGTTTAACATCAAATATTTTTCTAACTCCTCTTCCAGTATATATCAATTTCTTTCCATTTTATGTCATATTGTTTATCTATTTTCAATACATTATTTCTATTCAATCTTCTAATCTATACATCTTTCCCCCTACATTATATTATTTGGTAAGAACCTATGATGAATTTCACGGATGACTGGCGACGATAAAAGGCCCTTAGGTAAAAAGACAATGGGCACGGTGTACGTTATAATGTGTGGGTTATTGGGATCAACATCACTGGCAGGCAGGATGTTTCCGTAGATGTTTTACTTGATTACTCTCGTCAAGTTGTGTATGTATCGACATCATTGGCTATTAAATATCTACACCTTGTGCGGCTATGTGGTCGTGGTATGACACTCGTTTTCTGATCGGAAGGTCCTGGGTTCGAGCCTCGCGCTCGGCGCATAGTTGAGTCCTTGGAGAAGGCTCTTTACTCACATTCTCTCACCGTACTCAGGTGTAAAATGAGTACCTGGCCGTTATCAGGGTTGTCTGTGTCCTAAAAAATTTGTACTATCGCCTGACAGGCGTCATGTCTCGTCTTACATGTTATGTGTTGCTGTTGGCCAGGGACCCCTTGTAAAGCGCTTTGAGCACGTTTAGTGGATATTGCTCTATTTCAAAGCTCAAGTTTAGTTTGATTACTCTCGCCAAGTTGTGTATGTATTCACATCATTGGCTATTAAATATCTACACATGTCGTACTTAGTTGAAGGGCAGTTTGTTTTTTTTTACAACATTGAGATAAACAAATCTACTGCCATCTGTATGTCCCGTAATTTACACTATGTAATTATTCTTACAGCCTACAATATTATTATACTATATATACCTATTACCAAATTTTACTTTACCACATTATATTTACGTATATTATGTTTATGTATGTATCATTGTCGGCATTTTATACGTCTGTACAAAAATTTTCTTTTGGATGAATAAAGTACATTATTATTATTATTATTATTATTATTATTATTATTATTATTATTATTATTATTATTATTATTATTATTATTATTATTATTATTATTATTATTATTATTATTATTATTCATTATTTTATTAATATTATTATTATTATTATTATTATTATTATTATTATTATTATTATTATTATTATTATTATTATTATCTTCTTGTGAATTTTGGACACGATTACGACAGGTTTGTCAATAAATGATCTATCGTGTTATTTTGACAAAACAAGAGAATATTGCTATACGAGAGGCAATCTGGCAAAACCGGTCGGATGTCGAAAAAATCCGAATCCCATATTATTACATAATATTTGAATAGAGGCGCCATTTTGAACAAAATGTGGTTTGAATTTTGTTGTATTCTAATTTGCATTAGTATTTAATTTAAGGGGCGGGGGGTGAAGTTTTAATGGAGAAAATCGTTTTAAAGACAGCATAGTATATTATACGTTGGGGGGGGGGGGGGGGGAATAATTTTATAACTTTAATGAAAATCTTCGGAATGTAGGTGTATAATAGACGGAATGAAAAAAAACGAAAATCATGCAGATAACGGTTTTCACTTTATTCACTCATATCACTGGCTCGCGCGACATCCGACGGGTTTTGCCAAATCACCTCACATATTATATTATGTAATGTCTCAAAACTGTATTATGTAGGATATACTACTATATACTACTATATATAATACTACTACACTTTACTACAAACCCACCCATATACCTACTATTATATATATACTATATACTACTACTACTACTACTACTACTACTATATACTACTACTACTACTATACTACTACTACTACTTACTACTACGCATACTGCATACTGCCACACCACAACGCCACCTCACTATCACCAACCCACCACTACTACTACTACTACTACTACTACTACTACTACTACTACTACTACTACTACTACTACTACTACTACTACTACTACTACTACTACTACTACAACCACCACCACTACTACTACAATCACTACCAATACTACAACGACTTTTTTTCTCTTTATTTCTCATAACCATCTCCACCACCCCCCTCCTTTCTCCCCCAATGCCCCCCCCCCCCCTATACCACGTCCTCCTTATCTATCTTATCCCTACATAACTTTGTCGCCAAACATCACACATTCTTACTTGATAGTTGACATTATCACTCCTCAACTTGACTTAACCACTATTCATTTGATCATTTTCAACAATCTCTGATCACGATATTCCAAACATTCGTGTCAACTCTCTTCGCCTAACGACAGAGCATCTGTTTGAACGGTGTGTTGTGACAACCACCACCACCACTACTACTGCTACTATTACTACTACTATTACTACTACTACTACTACTACTACTACTACTACTACTACTACTACTACTACTACTACTACTACAACTAATACTACTACTACTACTACTACTACTACTACTACTACTACTACTACTACTAATACTACTACTACTCTTACTACAACCACCACCACCACTACTACTGCTACTATTACTACTACTACTACTACTACTACTACTACTACTACTACTACTACTACTACTACTACTACTACTACCGCTACTGCATACTGCCACACCCACAACCGCCACCTCCACTATCACCAACCCCACCACTACTACTACTACTACTACTACCACTACTACTACTACTACTACTACTACTACTACTACTACTACTACTACTACAACAACAACAACAACCACCACTACTACTACGACTACAATCACTACCAATACTAAAACTACTTTTTTCTCTTTATTTCTCATTAACCATCTCCACCCCCCCCCCTTCCCAGCTCTCCCCAAATGTCCCCCTAAAGGACGTCCTCCTTATCTATCTTATCCCTACATAACTTTGTCGCCAAACATCACACATTCTTACTTGATAGTTGACATTATCACTCCTCAACTTGACTTAACCACTATTCATTTGATCATTTTCAACAATCTCTGATCACGATATTCCAAACATTCGTGTCAACTCTCTTCGCCTAACGACAGAGCATCTGTTTGAACGGTGTGTTGTGACGATGCTCCCGGGCGGGTTCGTGACGGTGCACGAGTGCGGACCGGACTTTGCTGATCGGGTCGATCGTCATAACATAGTAGTGTGAGAACCATAAGAGGCTGCTGCTGCCTCGTGGTAGAAAATAGAAAGCAACAGAGAAGAAAACGACTCGTATCTAGATATTGATGCTATGCGTTTAGGTAAATTACTCACCACATCCGTCAGTCGGATATAGATAGAACGAAGATGACGTCACTCAAGCCTTTGTTATTGTATTTTGCCTTCCGGGTTTGTGAGTGATTCTTACAAAACTGTATCAACTACACTATAAAAGTTCAGGGTTACACATAGTTTTGTGTGTTGGTCCGTTATACTTCCGGATGGCAATGTTATGAGCTTCTTAGCCAGGCGCATACTATCTATACCGTACTAGAATGACACAAAACAATTTGTAACTTTAAATGATTATAGTCTTATTGGTAGAATTTAGTGAGAACTAATCATTAAAATGCCTGTCTAAAAACAATAACAAAGCTGAGTGACGTCACCTCTGTTCCATCTATGTTCTTGTGCGGTTACGTGGTCTTGTGGTATAACAATCTCTTTCGGATCGGAAGGTCCTGGGTTCGAGCCTCGCTCGACGCATAGTTGAGTCCTTGGAAAAGCCTCTTTACTCACATTCTCTTCCCGTACTCAGGTGTAGAATGAGTGCCTGGCCGTTAACAGCGTTCTCTCTGTCGGAAAACAAATGTAATATCGTCGAACAGGCGTCATGTTTCGTTCTACATGTTACGTGTTGCTGTTGGTAAGAAACCCTTTGTAAAGCGCTTTGAGCACGTTTAGTGAATATTGCTCAATATAAACGTTCAAGCTTTTTTTGTTTTACTTCTTCACACTGACAAAACACTTTTTTTTTCATTTTTATTAGAGAACTTTCAATTCATATTTAGATCGACTAGGCTAAGGCGAGCATCAACATGCTCTAAGTCTTAAATGTTATCATTAAAAATAATATCTGGTTCATGATTTGAAAAAAAAATTATAACTTATGACCCACATTCACTAAAGGGTGTTATGACGGGGGTGATGTAGACGCTTAAAAATTGA
>NC_088362.1:98367162-98372162 GCF_034508935.2 Berghia stephanieae | reverse complement strand
TAAGATAAAGCACTGAACAAGTGTGTGTGAAAGATACCAGACAAAGAAAAAAAAAAAAAAAAAAGGAAAGAAAAAACATCCCAAAAAATCAGTTGACCTCGATTGGGGATCGAACCTCAGACCTTCTGATTATTTGATTATCCATAACGATGCCAACCCGGAAATATTTCCATGGATAATCCAAACGAGGTCCCGGGTTTGAGAGTTTTTGCTAAGGTGAGAGTCATTTAAACGGATCGATATTTGGAGATTTGAAGGACGAGTTTTCTGGCCAAATTTTTAAATGCTTGTCTGTTTACTGGTTAAGAACGCCTGTAATAATAATAATAATAATAATATAATGATAAATGATAATAAATTATAGAATAATATAATATAATTAATAATAATAATAATTAATAATAATATAATAATAATAATAATAATATAATAATAATATATAATAATAATAATAATAATAATAATAATAATATAATAATATAATATAATAATAATAATAATAATAATATATATAATAAAATAATATATAATAATAATAATAATATAATAATAATAATAAATATAATATATAATAATAATAATATAATAATGTATATATATTAATAATAATAATAATAATAATAATAATAATAATAATAATAATAAATATAATAATAAATAATAATAATAATAATAATAATATATAATAATATAATACTAATAATAATAATAATATAATAATAATAATAAAAATAATAATAATATAATAATATAATAATAATAATAATAATAATAATAATAATAAATTCCACAGTCATGTCCTCTGCGAAGATTTTCTCCAATAATTATAATTCCTCCAGCTTTCTGTTCCCTGCTCTCTCTCTCTTTTCGACTCGACCAAGCTGTAATCCCAGGGATTTGAACAGTATGAAATTGGTATTCACGCTGGAGGATCACAATGAAATATCATTATAGGGTTATTGCCTCGGGGTTATGATTACCAAATTCTTCGGATTCCTTCACCTGAGGTGACCACCTTTTATCACCTTTGTCTGCACGGTTATATTTGGCGATGACAACTAACAGGTGTTAAAAAAAATGAAATTAAAGGAAAAATACATTTTTAAAAGATATCAATAAATAAAATCTACACAAAGTGTTTAGTTAGGCTATGTGGTTTTGTGGTATGACACTCAACTTCGGATCTGAAGGTCATGGGTTCATGTCCCGCTCTGAGAAGCGCATAATTGAGTCCTTGGAAAAAGGCTCTTTACTTACATTCTCTCACGTACTCAGGTGTAAAAAAAAACCTAAAGAAATTTGAGCTTTTAAATATCGCAATATCAACTAAACGTACTTAAGCGCTTTACAAGGAGTCCCTAGCCAAAAGCAACGCTTAACATGTAGAACGAGACATGACGTCTGTTAGACGATACTGCAATTTTTTTTTCGGACAGAGACAACGCTGTTAATGGCCAGGTACTCATTTACACATGAGTGCGGTGAGAGAATGTGAGTAAACAGTCTTTTCCAAGGACTTAACTATGCACCTTGCGAGGCTCGAACCCAGGACCTTCCGATCCGAAAGCGATTGTCATTCCACATAGCGGCACATATACACGGTGTATAATGAGTATCTGGCCGTTAACCTATGTCTGAAAAAATTCGTAATATCGCCTAATACGCTTCATGTCTCGTCCTGTATGTTAAGTGTTGCTGTTGGCTAGAGACCCATTGAAGAGCGCTATGAGTACTTTAGTGGATATTGCGCTATATAAAGATAGACAGTAACAATTGCTTGCAACCTTTTGGACAGGACGTAAGTCTATCGCAAAATACTTGCCGCCAGAACTTATGGACTCGGCAAAACATTGCTGGGTGGGTGGACAGGGAAATGGGGGGGGGGGGGGGGGGGGGGGGGGCGAGTCATCAAAAATATCGATGCACTCGGTATAAAAACGGAAACTTTGAGTGTGAAGCGGGTGCTTTTCATACTGCGTTGTCGCCCCCCCCCCCCTTCCCACCCACACACACACACACACACACACCCACCCCCCCTCCCCACACACACACAAACAAACAAACAGGAAGAGCCGACACACTATGGAAAAAAAAACAAAAAAAAAAACAACACATTTTTAAAACTTTTGTTGTTCGGAACAGTCGTACAAAAACCGATTGATTTAACTCTCATCTTGTCAACAACTCTCAACCCTTGGATAATCAATTCATAGATCGATATCATTTAACTCTCTCCTTACCAGCTATTTTCAGAATTTGACCCGAAATTTTACACACACCCAACACTAAAATAGATTTTTCAAACAGTATAGTAACGAGTATATTCTATACTTTGTTCTAAATAATGAGATCTGCAACAGTGTTCAGTTTTTATAGCTATAACTATAACAAAATGAAATCAGAACAAGAAAATTGTTGGTTACATCGTAACAATTTTCCTTTTGGTAGTAACGAGAGGGTTAAAGGACGAATTTTCTGGTCAAAATGTTAAAACTGTGTGCCATTTTGTTTTTCAGAATATGACATTTGTAACTAAATCAACACTTTGTTTTTGTCTTATAGTAACGTAAAACAATATTGAGCGTGTTCAGTGGCCCTACTGTGCTAATTGTGACAAACATTGAACTAGGCGCTGAGGTCTTGGGTAATCCACATTGAAAGCAAAATCATTGAAACGCAATTAATATAAAATTTAACAGGATTCAGCAACTCATTTGTCTAATTTATCAATTCAAAATTTAAGTTAACCCTCTCCTTACCACTTACAACAAAATCGTCACATTTGTTACCACTCTTATTCAGATTTATTTTGTACATCAAACAAACTTTGAAAAATGATCTTTGTTTAATTAAGAAGAACATAAAGTTGTTCTGTAGAGAGCTTGTTTGTGTTTAAAAAGCCATTTTTTTTCTGCTGTTATCCCAGCCTGCCATTATGGGAAAATACCAAAAAGCATCGGTAAGGAAAGAGTTACACCAAAAAGTTCCAATACGAGAACAAGACATGAAGTAGAACGTTGTCGGGGAGTGGATAAGGTAAATATCCTGAACATTTCAAAGACAGTATGCTGACCATGATAAAATGAGGCCTTTTTAAATCGAGGCCTTTATTCTTTTTACTTCAAACATCCATGAAGATGTCTTTGGGTCCACGAGTTTAGAACTTTTGACATTCTTTATCACTAACTGCGTACACAATTTCAAACCCAAATGAAAATAACGTTATTATTATTATTATTATTATTATTATTATTATTATTATTATTATTATTATTATTATTATTATTATTATTATTATTATTATTATTATTATTATTTTGTTTTTGTTGATAAATCCGAGTTTGAGTGCCGACGACTAATGTCGAAATGAATGAGGGTCGATATTATGACAACCCATTTTCAATAATCAGCGAAGGGAAGTAATTGTTGTTTATCATGACATTTATTATAAAATGGCCGATTATTTCCCTTTAAACAGGACATGTATTTTGAAGTAAGTTACAAGCTGTGTGAATAAAAAAAAAACAACTTTTAAATAAATAAATAGGCAAATAACTAGAACATTATATACTTGAATTACAGCATAATAATCATAGCTGGATAAATAAAATGACGGACAATTAATTGACAATAGAAATATATTTCAGCGTCTCGTGGATTGAACTTCACCATATTAGGGAATGAGATTAGCGGAAGAGTAGCGTCCCTTGATTAGACGTCACCCATAGTCTGTGACGTCACCGGCGGAAAAGTTATGAGAGAGAGAACGTCATGTTGGTTGTGCGCATGCGTCTTCCGCGAGGACAAGAGACGCATGCGCACAACCAACATGACGTTCTCTCTCTAATAACTTTTCCGCCGGTGACGTCACAGACTATGGGTGACGTCCAATCAAGGGACGCTACTCTTCCGCTAATCTCATTCCCTATTGAACATATCCATGGATATTTGATTTGAATGATTCTACTATAAAAAGTACAACGTTTTATATACCGAATCAACATACCACGATGTACAATTTGATTTATAAAAAGCCTAGACTACTCATGTGTAATTTTATCCTCCATCATTGATGCTTCTTGCTCGATGCTGAATACTTTTAGGTGTTTGTTCAACGCGTTTTTCAAACTGAGTCAAAATCATAAATCAATATTTATTCTTTATCAAAAAGTAAAATCACTCAACAACAATATGAGCTTTGTAAATAATCAGAGCAGAATGAAAAAATAATGAAATAGTTAGATAAGATAATAACATTCCGAAGAAAAACAATAACAAACAAGAAAAGAAATAAGCAAGAAAATAAAAAAAACAACAACAACAAAAAAATAAAACATTAAAAACAGCATTGAGAAGAATCGAAAGTAAAAACAAAATTAGATTTCCAAATTCACTAATGTGACTGACAGTGTCAGCATGGTGTTATGCCGGACTGTACGAGATAAAGTGAATTGAATTGTAGTCAAATGACCCGGATGGGAAATTTTGATTTTTAAAAAAATATGATTTTGAGTCAAAACTGATTCTCCTAAATGAAGAATTTACTCAATCTATAATCTGTACTCAAATTCATTATGTTAGGAAATAAATTGATTTTACGGATCAGGTCCACAACGACTGAATACCGTATTGAGATGATTGGTCACTTATGTGCATTTGAATTATATTACAATAATATTTACCACAATATTATAATAATTTGCTCCATTGTTACTATTAACAAGTCGAGCACTCTTTGTACCATATTTGTATCAAAACACGATTATATATATATATATATATATATATATATATATATATATATATATATATATATATATATATATATATACTAAGGACTACTACTATAAGACTACTAAGGATTACGCCGACTGAGGATGTGTAAAGAGACACAGAAACGAATCGTCTCGGCTACAAAAAATGTGAGTGACAATTTGTATTCTATATATATATATATATATATATATATATATTATATATATATATTATATATATATATA
>NC_088362.1:98302162-98362162 GCF_034508935.2 Berghia stephanieae | reverse complement strand
GAGTAAACTCACTTTGCCGGTACAGGTACTTTGGAAAGGAAATTCAATTCTTCCGATTATTCTTTCTATTAACACTCTCTTTACCGACCATAGGAAAAACGTCACATTTCTTACAATGTAATTAACAACCGTTTTTATTCTCATCTCTTTTGTATGTCACAAAATAAAAAAAAATAAAAACATAAAAAACAAAACAAAACAAACAAAGAAAAAAAACAACAAAAAACTTGACACTTGTGCTATAAAGCTCATTTTGCTGAACCATATTATGCTCTTTTCTTTTTGTTGGTCAGAACAATCTATTTTTGTATTGACTGGGTGTGAAGTTTGGGGAAATGTCTAGTAAGGAGTGTTGTGGCTGATAAGGAGGAGAGTTAATTTAGAAAAGATTATTATTGAAGGCATCTTGCTTTACAATGTTTCCTGAGACTGTGAAAAAATGTGCAAATAAATAAATCTTAAGCCAGATATTCAACTGGTTATATTATTGAAAATACTTTTTGTCTGGTCTTCTTGGCGACCACTTTGATTCAGTTTTTATTTCATCCCTGTGATGTCTATCAATAAAGTTATTTTTTTTCTGTCAAATTGATCCCAAACTCGGAAATTCAAAATGGGACATCTCATCATCCCTGTGATGTCTATCAATAAAGTTATTTTTTTTCTGTCAAATTGATCCCAAACTCGGAAATTCAAAATGGGACATCTGATCACAAAAGAAAAAAAAAAGGGCATTGTATTTTGTAGATATTTTGTAAATAAAACTTTTGAATGTCCATTTTTTGAATTGTTAAATATCGCATTTGATTCTATGAATTTTATAATTGTTTAAACCCTGCACAATGACATTGGACAAATGTAATCCTGGTTAAGATATTCTATAGTCTATGACAGTCTTCAACATAGTGCCATTATTGTTTTGTTTGTCTGTTTATTTATCTATTAACATACATTAAAAAGTGCTTGATATAATCACTATTTATACTGCAAGCACTTAAACGGGCATGTTTGGTCCATTTCCCGAAATTGTGAATTCCCAATACGGAGGTCATTCCAGATATAAAATCTTCCGGCAGTGAGGGCGGCATGACGATGAGCACATGGGTTGTAAAAATAGAAAATGATTATTATGAGAATGATGATGATGATTATTTTAACCGAAGTCAGAGAACCATGACTGGAACTGAAAGTAAAATAGTTCTACCACCGGCAGACACAAGTCATAGCTGTGTTAGTAATGAAACGTGTTTTGCATAACGGATGACGAGTTTTCCCATCTAACCGGCTGGACATAAAATATGTGAACATACTGCCAATCCGAATCGTTTAGATGTAAAACTCGATTTGAAGATATGCATTGTATAGATGATGATGATTTTTTAAAAATAAGTTGAATAAGATAACTACTTTTAGTTCTTAGAAGTCTCCGATTTTATCAATGGGCATGATCTATATTATATTTCCATGTGCTCGAGATCATTGGTCACATTGGAATATGTGCTCAAAGTGACCCACATAGTGAAATGTGTTCACAGTTTTTGAAATGTCTAACATCATGATTGGTCATTTTGTTCAGCTTGACACATGGGTGTATTTACAGCTTTCATAAACGAAGCAGCGTGTTTACGTTTCTAAATATCCAATCATTGGACCTTAACAAATCATGTGATTGATGAGTTGGTTGGACGAAAACATGAATATAGATCGCTCCCATTTTGACAACTCGAAGGTCAGCTTTTATGTCTGGATAACAAGAAAGCAATCTATAGATAGTATGCGCTTGGCTTGGAAGTTCATAACATTGCCATCCGGAAGTAGAACGGACCAACACACAAAACTGTGTGTATCCATGAACGTTTAAAGTCAGGTTAATACAGTTCAGTGAGCATTACTCATAAACGTGGATGGCAAAAAAACAATAACAAAGATATGAGTGACGTCATCTACGAACTATCTATAACTTGAATAGCCAAACAATTTCCTCTCTCTACCCCACTACTTACATTAGACAAATCAATTGTTTCTCTGAAAGCCGCTTGTTTGGCCTTTTTTCTCCAGAGTTGAGAGTTGTCAGATTTGTTATTGACTTCTAAGGATATTTAAATATAAAAGCTCCCCTATGGTAAATGGCAAAAATGAGAGCGGGCATTGGTGTAAAGTTGTGGATGAAAATGCGAGACAAAGCAGAAAGAATAATACAATAAAAGATCATCCCAAAAATCAGCCTATTAGTTTGTTGGGGTTTTTTTTCTTCTTTTTTTTTTCTCTTTTCGCTTTGTCTGACAGTGTTTTTAGATATATCTTTTGAGGTTTTCATGGAAACGGGTCCAGTTTTATGTGAGAATGTCAATTTAGACTTCGCTGTTCCATCATCATAATCCCGTGTACTGATGGCTATTAAAAAAAAACTTTGAGCTTTTATATAGCGCAATATCCACTAAACGTGCTCAAAGCGCTTTACAATGGGTCGCTGGCCAACAGCAACATTAAACACGAAGGACGAGACATGACGCGTGTCAGGCGATATTGCAATATTTTTTCGGATAGACAACGCTGTTAACGGTCAGGTACTCATTTTACACCTGAGTACGGTGAGAGACGGTGAGTAAAGATCCTTCGCCAAGGACTCAGCCGAGCGAGGCTCAAACCCAGGACCTTCCGATCCGAAAGCAAGTGTCATACCACAACATAGCCGCACTACTTAAAGAACATCAGTCTCTATTTTTTTTTTGCACGTATTGCTTTGTAAATTCTAATATCAAGAATAGATAGTTCGAAGATGACGTCCTCAGGTCTTTATTATTGTTTTTTTTTTTTTTTTGCCATCCGCGTTTATGAGTAATGCTCACTGAACTGTATTAACCTGACTATAAACGTTCATGGATACACACTGTTTTGTGTGTTGGTTCGTTAATCTTCCGGATGGCATTGTTATGAGCTTCTTAGCCAAGCGCATACTTTCTATAGTTAGTTCGAAGATGACGTCACTCAGGTCTCTGTTATTGTTTTTTTGCCATCCGCGTTTATGAGTAATGCTCACTGAACTGTATTAACCTGACTATAAACGTTCATGGATACACACTGTTTTGTGTGTTGGTTCGTTAAACTTCCGGATTGTATTGTTATGAGCTTCTTAGCCAAGCGCATACTATCTATAGATCAAAACACCATGGCACATTATTCTGAAAAAGTAAATCCTGGTTAGTGTATTTCATTAGGAAAACCCAAGATTTTGTCAAAAGCCAAAGCCAATGCTAAACGTATATTACTAAAGTTAAACACACTTAAAATGAAAACATCAATGTATTGCATGAATGAGATAAAACTGGGTAAAACTTCGTAACACCTCCCTAGCCAGGTGCACTATTGTTTTGACAGCAAACCGCGTTTGATTAAAAACCCCTTTGATGATCTCAAAGCAATAAAGATGAAAGGGAAGCAATACAAATAATAATGGGGAATTCCCGTTACAAAATTCAACATTGACCTTTGTATCAAGATGGCGATTGTTTTGGTAGTGTCAAAGGTCGCGGTGGTTGCCGCCATGTCGTTTGTTTCCGCAAGTGTTCTCGTTGTCAAGTGTGCTTACCACGACTGTCTTTATGGGTGAAAGGTCAAATGTCACATCTAGATCCATTCTTATTATTCTTGATAAATATACTTAGTTCCGCGCAATAATTTGATAGTGTCTACTTCTATTTTCTCTAGTCTCCTTGATTTGTTTCTTTCTGATTTTGATTTGCTTTTGATCCGGTTAGTTGATAGTTTAGTGTAAAATATTTCCTTTAAAATCCATATAATCTGAGGTTTAAACAATTGGATTCAATAGTCTGATATCACGTCGCCCAGCAACTGTGGCCAGCATGGTTCTAAACAAAGAAAATCGGTACTTTTTATTCTTCATGCTGGCTAGAACTTTTCATATGTCTTGTGATCAGAATGTGTAAAAATCAAAACATGATTATATTTATAATGTTTTTTTCCCCTCTGGATACGCTTTTATGCTCGTTGGAGAAATATTTCATAAGGGCGTCCGCCATTGATCCCATAGTTTAGAGCCAGTTACTAAGTTACCATGCATCATTACTATGGGAGTGACGTCATGACTGTTGAAGCCTATTGCTAGCCTTTGGATAGCATGTGATCTAGCGCATTAATATTACATTTTAATGGGCCGATGTTTGAATTATGAGTTTTCCGATCAACATTTAAACAATGGTTTTCTTCAGAACTCGTCAATATTTGTCAATATGAGGTGAATGGCTTTGATTTGTTTTCGGCCTTGATTCAAAATGATAAAATAACACTTTTACCGTGCATCAAGAAGATTCAGTGGTTTAAAGAAATAATAAATATTAAACACTTGATGATGGGTTAGATGAAATTACGCGATTTTTTTTTTATTTCGAACAATATCTATTAAATGTGCTCAAACCGCTTTATAGGGTTATCAAGCCAACAGCATCGCGTAACATAGGGTTAGACATGACACCTGTAAAGCACCATAACATTCTTTTTTGCCGACTGATAAATTGTTATTACTGGCCAGCTCTACTCATTTTACATCTGAATTTGGCGAATCAAGGGCCTTTCTTAAGGACTCAACATCAGGATTTAAACCCGGGGCCTATATGTTGCATTTGAGCGTCACCACTATATCATAAGTCATACGAGTCATGTCGAATCGTCCATGAATGCCCCATAAGACTTCCCACAGCAATACTCTTCAACAGTCGTAACGTCACTTCCTTCCTAATGACGCATGGTAACTTAGTAACACTGGCTCTAAACTATCGGAACAATGGCGGACGCCCTTATGAAATATTTCTCCGACAGCATAAAAGCGTATCCAAAGGGAAAAAAAACATTATAAATCTGATCATGTTTTGACTTTTACACATTCTGATCACAAGACATATGAAAAGTTCTAGCCAGCATGAAAAATAAAAAGTACCGAATTTATTTGTTTAGAACCACGATGGCCGCCGTTGCTGGGCGACGTAACATCAGACTATTGAATCCAATTGATCGCAGCCACGTTGTCCTACAATCGCTGTCATATGATTTGAATCGTTTAGAAATTTTGCACAATTTGATTGGTTGGCAAAAACAAAAGTAGAAAAGGACGCTCACAGAAATGCACTGAGAAAGGTTTTATCATTTTGTGAGTTATGATGGAACCACGAGGAAGCGACCTTCAAAACATATTAATTCACATCCGTATCGAATATGAATTAAAACTCTCGACCAATCTATTGGACACATTAGAATCACCAGAGAAAATTCGAAGGTTCAAAACAGACATGGAATTTTGTGTTATGAGGCAAAACAAGACATGTCCGTGTCTTCCTCTTTAATTCAAAATGAAAACAAAATTGTAGTTTTCTCTGATTTGGGAAATGCTTCTTAACAGGTTTTGAAAACTACCTACAATTTTTACTGCGATATTTTGAAAAATATCGAAATATATTTCATAGATAAATAAGTTTAAATGTAAGAATTTTCTTATGATATCATAAATAGAAATTTGGTAAAAGTTGGATCCCACATTGTAGAACATCTCCAAAAATCAAAAACACTTTATAATGATGTAATTTAAATTTATTTAGGTTACATTTACAATGTTTCTTCTTCGTGGAACAGATGGTTTTCGTGAATTACTGTGAATTTATGAATTCAAACAAGAAAACGTAATTTGAATAAATGTTTTTGCGAGTAAATATAATTAAACAGTGTAGTGAATTTATTGCAATGATTGCTGAATACAATATAATGCACACAATTTATATCAAAATAATCATTTTATATGAATTGAATCACAATGAAAACACGAAGTCAACAAAGGCGAAATTATGTTAAATATATGGGAAAGAATACTTTGCCAACTATTGAAAAGGGACCCATCGCGTCTTCCAGGTATTATGTCAGAATGAATCTCACAGGGTAATAAGTTTAAAGTCGATGTATTTTTTAAACAAAATTTTGCAGAATGAATGATTTTAATGAAATTCAAATTTTATATTACCAGTGGAACACCCGCAATATTTTCCGCAATGCGATCAAGCAGCCGTCTATTTTAATTATTATACTACTGTATTATAGAAATTGACATAGATCGACACATATCGTTTGAGCCATCAACGATCAAAGTCGGTCTTGTAATAAAATCTGTTGGTGAGCGCAAATGCATCTGGCAAGAGGGTGGCCATAAATAATCATTGGAGTCAACGAGTGTTAGAATTACCCTAATTTTTTTTTTTAAGTTTTGCCGGTTACTTGTACATCAAACTGTAATAATATAGTTTTATATATATATATATATTTTTTTTTTTTTGGATTTGTCACTAATTCTTTGCTCGTTGGCAAAAATTTGACATGGGCTGTATATTATGGTCACAGAACAATTTTGACCCCCAACGCTATCTATCTTTTTAAAAGAATAGGTAGAAAATTTAAAAATCAATTTTTAGCGTCATTTTCACTCCGACATAACACCGGATAAGGACGATGGTCACATTTCTCTCTTTAAAAAAAAAAAAAGAAAAAAGAAAATTTAAGATATCTTATGCCATTGCCAGGCATGTTTATAAGAAATAAATCATCCATCAATGATTAATAAAAATATATGCAAAAATAAAAACAAAACAAAAAAAAAAAAGAATCACAAAGAATCAAGAAGTCAGACGGACTTGAAACTTGAATTGTTTCACAAAGCTTGTGCGTGAGCTTTCATGCAGACTTAACTTTGCTCGAAGGGCACATAAATATTTGAGGTCTGATGACCGAATGAAATTATGGGCTTAATTTAACATTGATGTAATGTATCCAATTTTGAGTTGTTTTTGAGATAAATAATAATGTGAAATTGAATGTAAGCTTCAATTTAATTACAAAAACAGATAAAATGAACGTTTCGGGTTTCCCCTTTATCAACAAAACAGGATGAATGAAACACCACAGATGAATGAGACAATGTGATAGTCTCATTGATTTGTGGTGTTTCATTCATCCTGTTTTGTTGACAAAGGGGAAACCCGAAACGTTCATTTGATCTGTTTTTGTAATTAAATTGAAGCTTACATTCAATTTCACATTATTATTTATTTCTTCGAGCTTCGAGCAGCAACATTTACATTACGTCGTTTTGAGAGTATTTCCATTACACCATTGAGTCCATCATTACCATTGGGTTATCAGACCTGAAAATAGGTACACGTAGACTTGGGCAATCGATGCCATCAAATTAATGGACACCCCTAATGACTCACCACCATCTTGCCGTTGGTGGGGGTGCTTGAGGCATATCATCGTAGCCATCGTTAACTTATAGCCTGACACTGACCAAAAAATGACGTTAAAATGCCAGTCTTTGGCCACAAAAGAAAACAAATCGTGAGTTGTATTCAATAGTTCAACCAATGGGACCACTTGTTTCCATGAGCACTACTAACGACAACTCACTAGGCGTCACCAAATAATGACGTCAAAATACCAGTCTTTTTGGGCTTCAGTGTCAGGCTACAACTTAACGATGGCTACGATATCATCGGCCAATGATGTTATTCCGATTGATCGTCACCATACACCATCCCTGACGTCGAGCCGTTACGCAACCAGTGCCATAAACGACCAACTCAGATATGTGACTAAATTATGACGATCCAACTCGGTGCTCGAATGACTTCGGTCATCCCGGGCTCCACCGTAGCCATCGTTAACTTATTGATAGTACGCGCTTGGTTAAGAAGCTCACAACATTGCCATCCGGAAGTATAACAGACAAACACACACAACAGTGTGGATCCATGAACGTTTATAGGCATGTTAATACAGTTTAGTGAGAACTCATAATTGGGGATGGCAAAAAAAAACAATAACAAAGACCTGATTGACGTCAACTTCATTCTATCTATAGATAGAATCAAGTTGATGTCACTCAGGTCTTTATTATTGTTTTTTTTTTTTTTTGCCATCCGCGTTTATGTGTAAATCTCACATAAAAACTGTATTATCCAGACTATAAAAAATCATGGTTACATGAGTTTTGTGTGTTGGTCAACTATACTTCCGGATGGCAATGTTGTGAATTTTTAGCCAAGCGCATACTATCTATATGTTAACGATGGCTACGGCTCCACACACTATATCATTATTATCTCATGGAAGAACTTTGTCTCTTAAGATTTGGAGCAATTAGAGTATAATATTTAGTCCTTTAACAGTTATATTCTTTGATAAGAAACAAATATTTTAACAAGTAAAATACATCATTGAAATCGTTTAGAATAATAAGAAGCTCCAAATCTACAGAGGTTTAGAATTTTATGTTGTTGATATCGATTATTATAATAAAGGCACAAATTATTGTTTTAATGATAAATCATAATATCATAATCACTTTTGTTAACATTATGAAAACAACAACAAGAACCAAAACAATAATTATGATTGTGAGCTGCTGCTGCTGCTGCTGCTGCTGCTGCTGCTGATGATGATGATGATGATGATGATGATGATGATGATGATGATGATGGTGATGATGATGATGTTGATGATGATGATGATGATGATGATCGTGATTATGATGATGGTGATAATGATGATATTGATGATGGTAATAATAATGATAATAATAGTAATAATAATGATAACAACAAAAATAACCACTTATAAAATGTTCAACTTATCTTGTTTTCCTTATAAGGAATGAGATTAGCGGAAGAGTAGCGTCCCTTGATTGGACGTCACCTTACAGAGAGAACGTCAAACTGGTTTTGCGCATGCGTCTCTCTCGTCCTCGCTTTCGATGAAGTGTCTCATGCCGCTTTCACCGGAAGCGAGGACGAGAGACGCTTGCGCACAACCAACACGAGGTTCTCTTTCTAATAACTTTTCCGCCGGTGACGTCCAATCAGGGACGCTACTCTTCCGCTTATCTCATTCCCTATAAAAATCATTCTTGTGTCCTAATTTGTCTTTCAAGTATTAGTGTTGATGAGAAAACTGCGAAAAGACTGAACATTTGATTTCGTAGTCAAATAATTTGAATTTGGCATTAAGAATTCTAAACTGGCAATCACAATCACAATCACATCCACATAAATATCTGATGACAGACATTATCAGCACTAATACGCTTCAACAGTCATGACATCACTTCCCTCGTAATGACGCATGATAACTTAGAAACTGGCTCTAAACGATCGGAACAATGGTGGACGTCCTTATGAAATGTTTCTCCGACGAGCATAAAAGCGTATCCAGAGAAAAACATTATAAATATGATCTTGTTTTGACTTTTATACATTCTGATCACAAGATATATGAAAGGTTCTAGCCAGCTTGAAAAATAAAAAGTAATGATTTTCTTTGTTTATAACCAAGATGGCCGCCGTGCCGGGCGGCGTGACATCAGACTACTGAATCCAATTAAGTCTTGCTTATAATATTTGGTAACACATTAAGGTAAAATGACAATAAAAGATTACTGTTTCCTGATTGATTCGGCATAAACTCTAACTGTCATTTTTACGAATGACCTTTGTTTATTCATCCACAGCACACTCGAATTTGAAGAAAGGACATCCATAATAATATGCTTTATTCGACATCGATATGTCAGTCGTATAAAAGGGTTGTTCACAAAATTGTTTCCACTTCCAAAAATGCGATCGATTGGCTAAAAGGGGTAGATAAATATTTTGGGTTTAACCACGTAGGTACTTAAAATTGAATTATTAGGTTATCATTGAAATTTATAAGTTCATTTAGAAGATTTAATTATACTTTAAAAAATGGATCATTTTCTTATTCTCACATTCTCACTTTATATTATAATATATTTCCAAAAGACATGACACAATTGAAACCCCTTTTTTATTTTATTTTTTTACAATCGAAAAACCTTAAAAAAGCTTTTATATAGAGCAATATCCACTAAACGTGCTCAAAGCGGTTTAAAAGGGGCACCTGGCCAACAGAATCACGATATTACAATTTTCTCCGACAGAGACAACGCTGTTAACGGCCAGATACTCATTTTACACATGAGCACGATGAGAGAATGTGAGTAAAGATACTTTTCCAAGGACTCAACTATGCGCCGAAAGAGGCTCGAACCCAGGACCTTCCGATCCGAATGCGAGTGTCATACCACAAGACTTTCTATGAAAGTTTATTCTTTTCCCTTCCTTTTTCTTTTTATTTCATTGAAATAGCATGGGTAGTCAGTTATCTCATAAATATTTTTTAAAAACATAAAACACATTATTTATGCGGAGTTGCGCCCCTTCATGCAAGGAAATATGGTAGGATTCTATGACACCATCCAAGGGGCTTAATTAAATACATTTCGTCATAATACCGGATTTGGGAGATTATAAAAATATGAATCATCACTTCAAATATTGAGTGGTCACTAGATGTGTATAGGGAATGAGATTAGCGGAAGAGTAGCGTCCCTTGATTGGAAGTCACGAGCGGAAAAGTTATTAGAGAGAGAGCGTCATGTTGGTTGTACGGCATGAGACACTTCACCGAAAGAGAGGACGAGAGAGACGCATGCGCAAAACCATTTTGACGTTCTCTCTGTAAAATGACGTCCAATCAAGGGACGCTACTCTTCCACTAATCTCATTCCCTATTGATTGAAGCAATCAATTTTAAAATCAATTTGTTTCTCCAAGGGGAATATCTTAGTGGGTCCAATCACCAGCGATTAATGAATCCACTTCAGCGTTTTTGGACTAGATAGTTCGTGATTAGATATACTCTTTGCACAACAACTTCCTCAATGAACATTAGGCACTTTGTTTTGTCATACTGTAAAAATACACTAAATAAAGCCTTCTGCCATATCACACACACACACACACACACACACATACACACATACCTATGTATATATATATATATATATATATATATATATATATATATATATATATATATATATTATTTTAATATTTACCACAATGTCGAGCCATTGCTACATGTCGAGCACTATTCGTACCATATTTGTATCCAACACAATTCAATATATATATATATATTATATATATATATATATATATATATATATATAAATATTTATACATATATATATATATATATATATATATATAATATATATATATATATATATATATATGTATATGTATATGTATATATCAATGGCAATACATTGTTCATTCTGAGTTGTGACACACGAACAAATTTATAATTATAAGGAGTAATCTCACAGTAATAAAAGAAGTCAGAAAAATATTCAAATTCTTCAGGTGATTACGCCGTTTCTCACGATGACGGACTTGGGTTATAACACGTCTTGCTCTTGAATATTCTGAATTCTTTACAATGATGTGCGCTTCTCTGTTGACAAGGAGCAAGTGCTTCCCCTTTTTATTAAAATGGGAGGACATTTCCATGACCATAATACTGTATTTACAGGTTCTTCGTTGCAAAATCGTTAACAGAGTGCAAGATGATGACAACAATGATCGTGATGATGATGCTTGTCATCATCGTGTCCCATAGGCACCGTATGCAAAATTGTTGGGCCTTGGAGGTGAGTAAAGGCTTTTCATGCGAGGCGATGTTGCCGCGTAGGAACCGTAGTCAGCCACGGTAGGGCACGAGTAAGGCGAAGGTCTGCTTTTGGAAGAGTTCATGTAGGACTCCGAGTAGGGGCCATAACTTGCGTAGTAATCTTGGTACAGATGAGTGGGTCGACTTGTTTGTAGAGGGGTGGGTAGCATGGACATGGTGGACATTGAAGGGAGGGGTGGTGGGGGTATAGAGGTCATAGGTGACATGGGAGGTGTCATGGACGAGAAGGAGGGAGGTTGATCAGTGACCATTTCACCTGAAAAATAAAATGAAAAAATATTGTCTGTATTAGGTCCTCCAGTCTCTGGGTATGACCGTAGCCATCGTTAACTTATAGCCTGACACTGACCAAACATGACGTCAACATGCCAGTCTTTTGCCGCAAAAGAAAACAAATCGTGAGTTGTATTCAATAGTTCAACCAATGGGACCACTTGTTTCCATGAGCACTACTAACGACAACTCACTAGCGGTGCAAAAACCAAATAATGACGTCAAAATGCCAGTCTTTTTGGGTTTCAGTGTCAGGCTATAACTTAACGATGGCTACGCTGACACTGACCAAAAAAATGACGTCAAAATGCCAGTCTTTTTGGGTTTCAGTGTCAGGCTATAACTTAACGATGGCTACGGGAAAACACGTATTCAACATTTTGACCAGAAGACTCACTCTTCAAATATCAAGCGATTAAAGTGACTCTCATGTTGTCAAAGTCTTTCTAAATTATTACAACCAGAAACGTCACAAACGAACAGTCACGTTCTTTACAAGTTATGCGTCATCTCTAGATGCTTTACACACACATTTGAATCATAACCAGGTTCTTATCAAATCGGTTAGGATTAACCTATTAAAAAGAAAAAAAACACCTTTCTTCATTCCTAATATTATGTGGTTTTGTTCAAGAAAATGTTTATTTTGTTTTTGTTTTCTATTACAGAGAAAAGTACTTCATTTGTTAAAAATCGATTGATGCTGACAAACATTTACTGTTGTCTTTAAATAAAATATCTCTCTAGACGAACCGTAAGAGAGAAAGAGAGAGAGAGAGAGAGAGAGAGAGAGAGAGAGAGAGAGACGGTTTGTGTGTGTGTGTGTGTGTGTGTGTGTGTGTGTGTGTACTAAATCCTTTTCGACCTGGGTATGACTCAGCAAGTTTAGAGTGTCACCTTCTCATATTAAAAAAGCAAATCGTCCCGTATCAGAATCATCCATTTGCTTTTGAGTCCAGTGCTCGTAAAATCTCAATTCTACCATTCATTGACAAAACCCCCTTTTTTCATTTTTTCGGATTACGATTTTTACTTAAAACATCAAGAATTAAAATGACCCTCAACTATTCGAAAAATCTACATACATTTTATAATCAGACCATAATGGCTAAACTGCCGTACTCTGAAAAAAAAACCCATATTTCAAAATTTGGCCACAAAACTCGTCCTTCAAAAATCGATCGACTTAAGTGACCCTCATCTTGGCAAGAATCTCTCAAACCTGGGACTTCGTGAAGCCCCAGGCATGAGAGTTTCTTGCCAAGATGAGGGTCACTTAAATCGACCGATTTTTGAAGGACGAGTTTTGTGGCCAATTTTTTAATATATTTTTTTCCCAGCGTACGGCAGTTAATAAGTTTGACAAGTCATATTTTGTCACCCTACAGCAGTATTGAAATCTCCTCTTGATGTATTTAAGATTACTACTATATCAAAGCTGGAATAAATGTCTAGTCTGTCCACGGAGCACTTACCTTTGTCATCATCCCTTTTCCGTTTGGTGGGTAGCATCAGCTGTTGTGGGATTCCAGCATTG
Organism: Berghia stephanieae; assembly: GCF_034508935.2. Lineage (NCBI taxonomy): Eukaryota > Metazoa > Mollusca > Gastropoda > Nudibranchia > Aeolidiidae > Berghia > Berghia stephanieae. The sequence goes on along the minus strand of NC_088362.1, from coordinate 98,348,745 downwards.
TGGATCGTTGGAGGGCTGGTACTGGTTGTGCCCGAATATGGACTGTGTCTTGGGCGGCTTCTAGAAGGACACTGACCGGACGTCATCTGTAGTAGCTCGGACATACTAGTGGGAAAGTGATAAAAAGATGTCAATTACGAGAATACACAACAGGGATGCTAAAGATAGTATGCTTTTATGTGGAATGATCAACAGTTTTGCTTGCCAAAACAATAGGAACTAACACACAAACATGGTCTTGAAGTATTGTATTCGGTTTGTCACTAGTCAATTGCTTGGTTCGAGTCCCGTTGCGGGTGGTGCAAATTTGAAGCCCTTGAGAATAATCCTCTCACATGCGCTCATCGTACTCAGGTGTAAAATAGATACCGTTTTCTTTGTCGAAAAAATGTAATTAAGCTCAACATGCGTCAGCCATGTCTCAAATGACGACATATCAAGTGCTGCAGTTGGCTTGCGGACCCTTGAGAAGCGCTTTGAGCACACTATTGCATATCTCGTTAAATAAAATATCATTTTTAATAAGAAAAGTTTTGGACTCAAAACGTTTCCTTACCAGTCATTTGGATCACAGTCTCTAAATCCCTTAGCAAAAGGATTGCTGGCAATTTTTAGTTGTGTGATCTGTAGAAAAACATTTTAGATTTCATTAAAATGGGAACTTTGGAGGTTCTGTCGTCAAAATTGATATTTTAGTTCTTTTAAGATAGAAGTTTTTAAAAACAACTATTAAAATTTATTCTACGCTCTGTTTAAGCTATGATTGAGGTGTGGATAAGTAACAGTTTAAGTTCTTGAAGCCTAGATGCCTTGAAAAGAAAGCCAAATTCCTAATTTATATTCAAACACGAATATCATAAATTGATAATTAAGTAACGATACTGACGGCAAAAAAATAGTTTTCCATTGCATTGATCTCGGAATCAAGATTGTAAGATTTGGCAATTTATTGCTAGAGCTAAAACTAAAAGGAGAACTTGTGTAGGGAAAATTGGCTTTGGGTTTGCCATTTCAGTAATTATTTGAAATTTTAAAAAATTAAAATGACCTAATTTGTTAAATATACAAATTGATACATGCATATTTCACAAAATTTCTATCTTAAACTTGCTAGATAATGTACAACTTTAATATACTCAAGATACTTATTCATGGCAATGGGATAAGAAAATAAAGTTATTTATACTTTAAACACTCGAACAATTTGATAGAACAATTGTATCCTTTGGCATTTGATCAGAACAGCTGACATAGTTTATAGCCTACCTGGGAAAAAAAGACAAATGCAATTTTTAGACCACCGAAATCGACATTAATGTATTGAACATCTTTCTCTCTCAGGAACAATAGAAGGTAAAAATAGTAAAGGAAGACCAATAAAAGCATATTTGAATAGTTTAAACAGCTGGGTGACAAAGAAAGAGAAGAGTAATATTAGTTTTTTGAGATTATCTGATCAGAGAGAGATGAATGGCGTACCATGATCACCGATGTCTGGCACAGACTTGGTAATTGAAGAAGAAGATACCTGAAATAGATAAAATCTTACACAAATCTACACTGCATTTCTGATCTTACTCACCCTTTGGTTTTGGTAGGCAGTGACGGCCATGAATTTGGTTTCCTCAAAGACAAAGGTGCGATGGTTGACCGTGTGGTGGTCCTCCTCTGGGTTTCTTGAAGGGCCCACGTAGACTACGTGAAATCGGGGCTGGTACTTGTGCATCGAGTTTAGGATTATCTGTTGAAACATTGAAAAGAGAATCTAGATAACACTATTATTTATAACCTCTCTTATCATGCTGAGAAATGTGTAAAAATGAACTCTGAGAAGATATGAATAGAACATTGCCGGACCATACAGTAAAATTCGAGACATAGATAATCTAAAATAATCCGCCTTCTCCTGTTCGGGACCAAAATAAAATAAATAAATACAAATAAATACATAAAAAATTTAAAATAAGATTCCCTTTATTCATCCCATAGGGGAAATTTGTCTCCAGAGTCTATTCCAAGGGAAGACTGGAATAACCCAGTCGACATCACATTCGTTACGATGCAAACGACAATAATTGTCTCATTCTTAATTCTCTTGTACGTCACAAAATGTAAAGAAATGCTTTGATTACAGCTATAAATACTAAACACTGTGTTGTAGAGCTGACTTGCTGCTTTTTTTATTTGAGTAAGAAAAGTCTATTTTTGTGCTGGATGGGTGTGAATTTTCGGGGGAACTTCTAAAAATAGCTGGTAAGGAGAGAGTTAAAATGACCCACATCTTCTCGAAAACTCCTAGATCTGGGGCTCTAAAAAAAACCCAGGTTTTAGAGTTTTTAACAAAATAAGTCTTATTCACAGTGGCGTGGCATGCTTACAGTATAAGGTGGTGCCAGAATCAGAAGAAAATTACTTAAAACATGCTATATTTGTAAATACAAAAGAAAGGGGGAAAATGAAGAAAAGATTTACTCAAATAAGTAAGAGGTGGTATACACCATTTCTCAGTTTTATTTTAATTTTAAAATGCTGTAATCGATTTTTAAATGATGGAGCGGTGCCAGGCACCAAATCAACCAATATAGCCACGCCCCTGCTTATTCATCAAACTTCTTGTTCTAATAAATACCCATAGGACTTTTACATTGCCTTAACAAGAAATGACGTGAGTAGGAAAGTGCCTGAAAACAACAGAGAATATAAACTTCGCAGCGGTGATGGGGGCTCGAACCCGCAACCTTACTGGTACGACAACTCCGCCTGGCCGGGGAGATCGTGACTCTACCGTATGAGCTATCCACGACCCCAAAAGTCGCTTCAAAGTTCAAAGCATTGCCTTCTAACTTTACTTTTTTTAATAAATGGAAATGCTTTTTTTAAAAAAAAATCGCATATAAAAATTTACATTAACTTCTTAATGAGTTCTTTGGAAAAAAAATGTCCCTATAATATTATTTCATTTTAGTGTTCGCATGCAGCTTTCCTACTTTTATAGATAATATGCGCTTGGCTAAGAAGCTCATAACATTGCCATCCGGAAGTATAACGGACCAACACACAAAACTGTGTGTATCCATGAACGTTTATAGTCGGGTTAATACAGTTCAGTGAGCATTACTCATAAACGCGGATGGCAAAAAACAATAACAAAGACCTGAGTGACGTCATCTACGTTCTATCTATATAATTTTCTTCTACTTCGTCATTATAATATATTATTATTATCGGCACCTGCTGCCCTTTTCCCACCTAATTCTCTAATCTTTCGATTCACCTTCTTTTTGTTTACGCCTATATTCAACTAACAATGGGGTGGTAACCTAAACATTGCGGGTAGAATCTTTCTATAAAATATCTTTTTATTTTATGAATAATTCGATTGTACATAGAATGTTTTACGTAACGTTTTTAAAAAAAACATATTTAAAAATAGATAATAATGATGATAAAAGGATCAGGCTGACATGAACCACACACCCAGTTTAAAAAAATGATGATATTGTAACGGTAAACTCCCAATCCTTATCTATACAATGTTGTAAAATGACAAAAACCTTTTTGTTTCAATTCAGCTAGAAATGTCTTCCTTCCTATAGATAGAACGAAGATGACGTCACTCAGGCCTTTGTTATTGTTTTTTGCCATCCGCGTTTATGAGTAATGCTCACTGAACTGTATTAACCAGACTATAAACGTTCATGGATACACATAGTTTTGTGTGTTGGTCCGTTATACTTCCGGATGGCAATGTTATGAGCTTCTTAGCCAAGCGCATACTATCTATATTAATCGTTCAAAAATAAATTTCAACTATTCGTAAAGTCTTAATTTAAGACCTCTTTATTGTTTTTGAAGCCTCAGGTTAACCTTCTCCTTACTAACGATAGGAAAATCCTCACATTCGTTACGATACATCCAACATTTTTCTTATTCAAATTTCTCTTGTACATCGTAAAATTTAAAGAAAATGAACAGTGTGTGTTGTAGAGCATGTTTTGCTAAAGAAATTATGTATCACAAGAACTTACTTCTATTGTGTTTGAGTGATAAAAAATATATTTTTGTGTTAGTTGGGTGTTAAGATTTGGTGAAAATCCTGAAAATGGCTGGTAAGGAGAAAGTTAAAGACTTTTGACGAATTGGGGGAAATCAAAAACAAACAATATAATAATAATATATGGGGTTAAAGTTTTACGGCCAAAATCGATGAATATAATAATTTGTAGTAAAAGTTTTACGTCCAAAATCGATGAATATAATAATTTGTAGCAAAAGTTTTACGTCCAAAATCGATGAATATAATAATATGTAGTAAAAGTTTTACGGCCAAAATCGATGAATATAATAATATGTAGTAAAAGTTTTACGGCCAAAATCGATGACTATAATAATTTGTAGTAAAAGTTTTACGTCCAAAATCGATGAATATAATAATTTGTAGTAAAAGTTTTACGGCCAAAATCGATGACTATAATAATTTGTAGTAAAAGTTTTACGTCCAAAATCGATGAATATAATAATTTGTAGTAAAAGTTTTACGTCCAAAATCGATGAATATAATAATTTGTAGTAAAAGTTTTACGGCCAAAATCGATGAATATAATAATTTGTAGTAAAAGTTTTACGGCCAAAATCGATGAATATAATAATTTGTAGTAAAAGTTTTACGTCCAAAATCGAAAAGAAAAGTGTTTTGTCCGAGTATGGAATGAATTAGTTGACTGCCATACTTTAGAAAAAACCCATTTTAAAAATTGGCCAGAAAACTCGTCCTTCAAATATCGATCGATTTAAATTGAGCTTTTTGGAAAAAAAATAATTAGAAATTGAGCTTTAATATAGCGCAATATCCACTTAACGTCTCAAAGCGCTTTACAAGAGGTCGCTGGCCAACAGCAACATTTAACATTTAGGACGGGACATGACGCCTGTTAGGCGATATTACAATTTTTTCGGACAGAGACAGCGCTGTTAACGGCCAGCTAGGTACTCATTTTACACCTGAATACGGTGAGCGAATGTGAGTAAAGAGCCTTCTCCAAGGACTCAACTATGCACCGAACGAGGCTCGAACCCAGGACCTTCCGATCCGAAAGCGAGTGTCATACCACTAGACCACATAACCGCAAAATCTTGGTAATACTCTCAAACCTAGGATCTTCTGAAGCCAAATTTTTAAATACAAGAATACTCTTCAACAGTCGTAACGTCACTTCCTTCCTTATGACGCATGGTAACTTAGTAACACTGGCTCTAAACTATCGGAACCATGGCGGACACCGTATGAAATATTTCTCCGACGAGCATAAAATCGTATCCAGAGGGAAAAAAACCCCATAAATCTGATCATGTTTTGACTTTTACACATTCTGATCACAAGACATATGAAAAGTTCTAGCCAGCTTGAAGAATAAAAAGTAATGATTTTCTTTGTTTAGAACCAAGATGGCCGCCGTTGCCGGGCGGCGTGACATCAGACTACTGAATCCAATTGCTGCTAACTGGCTAAATAGTTCTAGACGATAACGAGGTTGCCGAGCGAGATGTTCCAAGTTTTTAATCAGGGTAGGAAACAGGGATCTGTCACTGACTGACTCGTGCGTGCTGGGCGAGGTGTGTATGCAGTCAGTGAATGAATGAATGGATGAATGTGGAAAAAAATATTGCCTTCTATCGTGATTGTTGTTTGTAGCAAGATACATTACATTGAATAAATAAATAAATAAATAAATAAAAATATCTATATAAATAAATAGATAAATATATAAATAGATAAATAAATGAATAGATAAATAAATAAGTAAATAAATAGATAAGTAAATAAATATATAAATAGATAAATAAATAAATAAATAATATTAATATTTATATTGAAAATTTTCTAGTCATTGAATCACCTTGCTCAATATGATCAGCAATTTATTCCCCCAGCGGGCCACATGGAACGAGATTTTCTATTTCTTTCACTATAGTCTTTAGTACTGTCGTACTATGTAAAAAAAAGTATTAAAATTTTGACCAGAAAACGGAAGTCTTGGGTTTGAGAGGTTTTAAAAATTTTTTGGGGAAAAGATTGGGATTATTTTGATAGATCGATATTTGAAGGACTAGTTTGTTGGCCAAAATTTTCTCAACGTGGTTTTTTTTCATAGTACGGCGGTATAGTATAGATAGTTCGACGTTGACGTCACTCAGGTCTTTGTTATTGTTTTTTGCCATCCACGTTTATGAGTAATTCTCACTTAACTGTATTATCTACACTATATAAGTTCATGGTTACACAGAGTTTTGTGTGTTAGTCCGTTATACTTCCGGATGGCAATGTTGTGAGCTTCTTAGCTAAGCGCATACTATCTATAGGTCAGCTGTTATCCAATCTAGATGCTGTGCGCTTGGCTAAGAAACTCACAACATGCAATCCGGGAGTATAATGGACCAACACGCAAAATTATGTGTAACCTTGGACGTTTATAGCCTGGTTGATATATAGTATTCGCTTGGCTAAGAAGCTCATAACATTGCCATCCGGAAGTATAACGGACCGACATACAAAACCCTGTGTAACCATGAACTTTTATAGTCTGGATAATACAGTTAAGTGAGATTTACTAAAAACCTGGATGGCAAAAAACAAAAACAAAGACCTGACTCATGTCAATTTCATTCTACTTGTATCTATACAGTTTAATGAGAACTACTCATAAACATGGATGGCAAAAAAAAAAAATAACAAAGACTGAGTGACGTCAACAATTGTATCCACTCCAAATCCTTCAGAACATTTTTGTTGTACATATTTCGCTTGGCCACATCTTCGTCGCTTTAAACAAAAAAATAAAAAATGAAGTCTATATAAACAGTAAATTGTCATAATATAAAAACAAGTCACGTTTAAAACAAACCAGCTATCTCATTTAACCGATAGCCTTTGTAGCAGATTGTAACGATTTCGTTTTAATGGGTAAAATTTCAAACAGTCACTCTCTTGTTTGTTTCCGATTACGTGACGTCGTAAACGTTTACGTGCGTTAGATAAAATAATATTATATCTTATATCAAGTTATGTGTAAGCATCTGGTAATGTAGAGATAGAAAGGGTAAGAATGTTGTACACAATGTGTTGAAATTGGAGGTCGAAATGTGTGTCAGTAAATCGCATAGTCTGTGGCTTAGAGGTTTATTATCACCAAGATAGATGCTCTCATAGACAAATAGCAGCAGCTTCTAATGGCGTCATACTCAGTGGCGTGACATGCTTACAGTATAAGGTGGTGCCAGAATCAGAAGAGAATGTCTTATAACATGTTATATTTGTAAATACAAAAGAAAGAAAAAAATATACAGAGAAGAGTAAATAAGTAAGAGGTGGTATATACAATTTCCCAGTTTTACTTTTTTTAAATGCTGTAATCCATTTTATAAAGATGGATGCGGTGCCAGGCACCAAATCAACCAATAAAGCCACGCCCCTGGTCATACTATTATGTTATGATGATGTATCCAGGCCGCAAATTCCTCGCCACATTCTTGTATGGTTGCGAACCTGTCCAGAAGCTTCGTCACAATGTAACGCTCGACTAGATGCTCTGCGGTCTCGGGTTCTTTGCCACAATGTGTACAAGTAGGACAGTTGGAAAGTTCCCACTGGTGAAACGACGCTGCCGTTAAACAGGTTCTCGACCAAAGCCGATTCGTCGCCACCCAATTATGCCTCCTCTTGATGATACAGAAGCCTGGCAACGTCTCTCCCAGTTTCGAGGAGTCTACCTTCCCCGCCCCATCGAGAGACCGAATTTGTCCAAGTCGACTTCCATCGTGTATGCTCTAACCTGTAGTCAAATACAAATGTTGCCGGTGTAGCACGCCAGAATGACTCTATCGCCAAAAAGACACTCTAGGCTAACTCTAGAGTCTGTATCGCGTACGCCAATTTACCTCTAGAGTCTTTTTGGTGATAGAGTCATTCTGGCGTGCTACACCGGGACTTATTTCGGCTCAAAACAAGAGCACGGTCCATTATGCCCTTGAGAGGGGTTTCGCCATTAGCCCTCTCCTCTCTATTTTGTTAAGCCAGCCACTTGCAATCGTCTCCCGCCTGACATCGGGTCGTCGGATTGCTGCCAGGCCCTATTCTTTGAGTTGGTGCTAACGGTGAGTAAATTGCAATAAACCAGCATCCTGTCCAATGGGTAACATGCTATTGTTACTGTCCGTTCATTGATATGGAAAGAGGAAAAGGTTTGAGTTCATAGGCATAGTGTGTCTGAATAACTGCTGCTTACGATCTGCAGAGTTCGCCATTTGGCCAAAGTTTTAAAAAAGGGACTGCCCCCCCCCCCAACCCCACCCCGCATTCCATAGAAAAAGTCATAAATATATAAATTATACAGCTTTATATCTTTACAGAATAAAAAAAAAAGATTGGGAGGAACCAACGTTTGCGGAGCAGATATTATAGGAAGAGTTGAATGAGTGTATTTTTTAAATATAAAAGCGATGCCGATGAAGAGATAAAATAATTATTACACAATCTACAAGTTCATTCAAGAACTTTGAAAGCAGATAACGTAATAATATGTACGGGCAGGACGAGAAAAAGCGGGCATAGGAAAGCGAGTTGAGTTCCACAACGTAAACACACATAACATCTCTGTAAACAAGATCGGGACGAGACGGATGTATAGAGGTAAACGGAGGTAAGGAGTTTGTCGGACGGACGGAAAGTAGAAATGTTTTTTAAACCAGTAACTGCTGTACTCTGGAAAGAGTCGTAGATATTTAAAAATTTGGTCAGAAAACTCGTCCTTCAAATATCAATCAATTTAAATGACCATCTTGGGTGGGGGGGGGGGGGACGTCTCAAAACCTGGCACCTTGCGAGATTCCCGATTTGAGAGTTTTTCCCAAGATGAGAGTACTTTAAATCGATGGATATTTAAATTGAAGGACGAGTTTTCGGGCCAAATTTTGAAATACGTGTCTTCCCCAGAGTATGGCAGTTAACTGGTTAAAGTTTACCAGGAAATGAGCGGGACGGGGTTACGGGGGTGGGGGGGGGGGGGTGTGACATAGATTAATTTGTAATCTTTCAAGTTGTAAAAAATAACAAAATTAACAAAATTAGAAATACACTTGTTTTTCAATGTCGGAGAGAACATTTGAAATTCAATGAACACCAAATGTTGTTTCGTAATTTTTTAAAAAGAAACTGTTTTCGATGAATACGTTGATATCATACAGGTGTTGTGTGTTTCTTTTAGGTCATGGACACTTGACATTTCTATCATTGTTTAAATCACTGATTGACTTTCACATTGTAGGCACGTGATGCTAGCTGCATTGTGGGAATGCGTTTGCCACAGATTGTGTCCCCTGGTTGGGTCCAACCACGCTCTGCATTAACTGTTTATGGCATTAGCTCACATTCTCTCACCGTACTCAGGTGTAAAATGAGTACCTGACCTTCAACAGCGTTGTCTCTGTCCGGAAAAAAATTGTAATATCGCCTGACAGGCGTCATGTCTCGTCCTACATGTTAAATGTTGCTGTTGACCAGGGACCCCTTGTAAAGCGCTTTGAGTACATTTAGTGGATATTGCGCTATATAAAAGCTCAATTTTTAATTATTTTTTTTGTGCAAATGGGCGATGCCGTCTGGTTCCACTGGTGCAAGATTGCTGTAGAGGGCTTTTTTGTGGGAATATAAATGTTTTGGAGTCATGTGCTTAACCCATTGTTGCTGAGCAAAACTTTGCTTGTCCCTAATAAGTAAAAGTATTTGACCTCAGGGACTGCAGCAATTGGATTCAGTAGTCTGATGTCACGCCGCCCGGCAACGGCGGCCATCTTGGTTCTAAACAAAGAAAATCATTACCTTTTATTCTTCATGCTGGCTAGAACTTTTTATATGCCTTGTGATCATAATGTGTAAAAGTCAAAACATGATCAAATTTATGGGTGTTTTTTTTCCCTCTAGATACGCTTTTATGCTCGCCGGAGAAATATTTCATACGGGCGTCCGCCATTGTTCCGATAGTTTAGAGCCAGTGTTACTAAGTTACGATGAGTCATTAAGAAGGAAGTGACGTTACGACTGTTGAAGAGTATTTCCCCATGCCATATGCATGTTTTAGAGTTTAGATACGAATATTACACAAGATATGAGAGTCGCAGACATTACTACCAAAAAGAAAAAAAATGATAATTAAACTAGAAATTAAAACATAAACTCACAGACACACATACACTCTCACACATCCGGCACACACACATATTAAGCACGCAAACACACAGAGACCCCACATATACACACATAAGCACATAAACATCACACACATACATATACACACCCATTCACACAAAACAAAACAGAGAAATAAAAAAAAATTTGCAGTGTAGTCATTTGCAGTTTCACATAAAAACTCATTAATCATAAAATAAATAAATAAATAACATAATAAAAAGACGTGGCAAAGTTGAAGAAGAAATTCCAATGTAAACATAATGTGTTTGTTTGTTTGTGGACGTATCCAGTCATTTGTTTATCCCGTCAAAGATGGAATTTCTCGTCTTCACGCAGATAGTATCGAGCACCACCTGTTTGTGTTTGCTTTTACATTAATTATACTTGACACGATGTATCTCAGTTGACACAATCTAGTCGAAATTTCATAACTATTAACCTTCTCCTTACCACCTATAGGTAATAACGTGAAGTTGAATGTAAGCTTCGATTTATTTACAAAAACAGATCAAATGAACGTTTCGGGTTTCCCCTTTATCAGCAAAACAGGATGATTGAAACACCACAGATGAATCTGTGGTGTTTCAATCATTCTGTTTTGTTGATAAAGGGGAAACCCAAAACGTTCATTTGATCTGTTTTTGTAATTAAATTGAAGCTTACATTCAACTTCACGTTATTATTTATTTCTTCGAGCTTCGAGCAGCAACATTTACACTACCACCTATAGGAAAATCGTCACATTTGTTTCGATGCAACCGTCACTGTTCTCATCCAGATTTCATTTCTTTTTGCTATAGCTATATAGAGTTCATATTGACGTACAGTATTATGTTCAGAATGTACCTACTTGTTGCTTTTCTGTTTGAGTAAGAAATGTGTTTTTGTTTTGGGGAAAATTTTGGGGAAAATTTTGAAAATGGCTGGTAAGGAGAGGGTTAAGGAAAACTACTTGAGATTAAAACGTTGTAAGGCGAATCTGGTATAATAATATACTGATTTTGATTCCTACACAATTAACAAGCAATGTATACTGTAATGTTGGCGGTTGAAAAAAAAAGTTATAATATACAAAAATTGTAAAAAAAAAAAAATGATGGATAGTAAGATTGATTAAGAACAATATTTAAGAGAGATATTTTGGGGGTAAATGTATAACTAATTTACTTAGAGAGGGAGAAGGAACATGAGCTAGGAGGCTGACATAGAGAAACGTCAATGTAAATACACAAACACATACACACACACCGATTGAAAGAGAGAAATAAAGAGAGAGAGAGAGAGAGAGAGAGAGAGAGAGAGAGAGATAGCTAAAGAGAGAGAGAGTTTGTGTGTGTGTATTTGTGTTTGTGTATGAGAGAGATAGATAGATAGATAGATAGATAGAGAGAGAGAGAGAGATAGATAGCTAAAGAGAGAGAGAGTTGGTGTGTGTGTATTTGTGTTTGTGTATGAGAGAGATAGATAGATAGATAGATAGAGAGAGAGAGAGAGAGATAGATAGCTAAAGAGAGAGAGAGTTTGTGTGTGTGTATTTGTGTTTGTGTATGAGAGAGATAGATAGATAGATAGATAGATAGAGAGAGAGAGAGAGAGATAGATAGCTAAAGAGAGAGAGAGTTTGTGTGTGTGTATTTGTGTTTGTGTATGAGAGAGATAGATAGATAGATAGAGAGAGAGAGAGAGAGATAGAGAGAGAGAGAGGGAGAGAGAGAGAGTGAGAGAGAGAGATAGATAGAGAGAGATAGAGATAGAGAGAGAGAGAGAGAGAGAGAGAGAGAGAGATGTCTCGTAGTACAACACCAGGTGGATTGTTTTCACATGTTTACTAAGGGTGTCTTCCTCTTTCGTCCGGAATTCCTGAAGGAATAAACACAGACCCCCTAACACACAAACACCATGTCACCTTAACACACTCAATCCATGTGTGCTCATCCATTTGAATGCATGGTTACTGTCTTATCTATCTCTCTGAAAATATGTTAATGTTACATACATACAGAAGGAATAAAACCTCCTGCACTCACTGAGATTCACTTCAAACTCAAATGGTAGCTTGCCAACATTGCTTACTAGACATTGGACAGATCCAGCAAAAAATCTCCAGCACTCACTGAGATTCACTTCAAACCCAAATGCTAGCTTGCCAACATTGCTAACTACCCTTTGGACATATCCATCAAAAACCTCTAGCACTCACTGAGATTTACTTCAAACCCAAATGCTAGCTTGCCAACATTGCTAACTACCCTTTGGACATATCCATCAAAAACCTCTAGCACTCACTGAGATTTACTTCAAACCCAAATGCTAGCTTGCCAACATTGCTTACATCCCTTTGGACAGATCCATCAAAAACCTCTAGCACTCACTGAGATTCACTTCAAACCCAAATGCTAGCTTGCCAACATTGCTAACTACCCTTTGGACATATCCATCAAAAACCTCTAGCACTCACTGAGATTCATTTCAAACCCAAATGCTAGCTTGCCAACATTGCTTACATCCCTTTGGACAGATCGATCAAAAACCTCTAGCACTCACTGAGATTCACTTCAAACCCAAATGCTAGCTTGCCAACATTGCTAACTACCCTTTGGACAGATCCATCAAAAACTTCTAGCACTCACTGAGATTCATTTCAAACCCAAATGCTAGCTTGCCAACATTGCTTACATCCCTTTGGACAGATCCATCAAAAACCTCTAGCACTCACTGAGATTCACTTCAAACCCAAATGCTAGCTTGCCAACATTGCTTACATCCCTTTGGACAGATCCATCAAAAACTTCTAGCACTCACTGAGATTCACTTCAAACCCAAATGCTAGCTTGCCAACATTGCTTACTAGACATTGGACAGATCCAGCAAAAATCTCCAGCACTCACTGAGATTCACTTCAAACCCAAATGCTAGCTTGCCAACATTGCTAACTACCCTTTGGACATATCCATCAAAAACCTCTAGCACTCACTGAGATTCACTTCAAACCCAAATGCTAGCTTGCCAACATTGCTTACTACCCTTTGGACAGATCCATCAAAAACCTCCAGCACTCATTGAGATTCACTTCAAACCCAAATGCTAGCTTGCCAACATTGCTAACTACCCTTTGGACAGATCCATCAAAAACTTCTAGCACTCACTGAGATTCATTTCAAACCCAAATGCTAGCTTGCCAACATTGCTAACTACCCTTTGGACATATCCATCAAAAACCTCTAGCACTCACTGAGATTTACTTCAAACCCAAATGCTAGCTTGCCAACATTGCTTACTACCCTTTGGACAGATCCATCAAAAACCTCCAGCACTCATTAAGATTCACTTCAAACCCAAATGCTAGCTTGCCAACATTGCTTACATCCCTTTGGACAGATCCATCAAAAACCTCTAGCACTCACTGAGATTTACTTCAAACCCAAATGCTAGCTTGCCAACATTGCTTACATCCCTTTGGACAGATCTATCAAAAACCTCTAGCACTCACTGAGATTCACTTCAAACCCAAATGCTAGCTTGCCAACATTGCTAACTACCCTTTGGACAGATCCATCAAAAACCTCTAGCACTCACTGAGATTTACTTCAAACCCAAATGCTAGCTTGCCAACATTGCTAACTACCCTTTGGACATATCCATCAAAAACCTCTAGCACTCACTGAGATTTACTTCAAACCCAAATGCTAGCTTGCCAACATTGCTAACTACCCTTTGGACATATCCATCAAAAACCTCTAGCACTCACTGAGATTTACTTCAAACCCAAATGCTAGCTTGCCAACATTGCTTACTAGACATTGGACAGATCCAGCAAAAATCTCCAGCACTCACTGAGATTCACTTCAAACCCAAATGCTAGCTTGCCAACATTGCTAACTACCCTTTGGACATATCCATCAAAAATCTCCAGCACTCACTGAGATTCACTTCAAACCCAAATGCTAGCTTGCCAACATTGCTAACTACTCTTTGGACAGATCCATCAAAAACCTCCAGCACTCACTGAGATTCACTTCAAACCCAAATGCTAGCTTGCCAACATTGCTAACTACCCTTTGGACATATCCATCAAAAACCTCTAGCACTCACTGAGATTTACTTCAAACCCAAATGCTAGCTTGCCAACATTGCTAACTACCCTTTGGACATATCCATCAAAAACCTCTAGCACTCACTGAGATTTACTTCAAACCCAAATGCTAGCTTGCCAACATTGCTAACTACCCTTTGGACAGATCCATCAAAAACCTCTAGCACTCATTGAGATTCACTTCAAACCCAAATGCTAGCTTGCCAACATTGCTAACTACCCTTTGGACAGATCCATCAAAAACTTCTAGCACTCACTGAGATTTACTTCAAACCCAAATGCTAGCTTGCCAACATTGCTTACTAGACATTGGACAGATCCAGCAAAAATCTCCAGGACTCACTGAGATTTACTTCAAACCCAAATGCTAGCTTGCCAACATTACTAACTACCCTTTGGACAGATCCATCAAAAACCTCTAGCACTCACTGAGATTTACTTCAAACCCAAATGCTAGCTTGCCAACATTGCTTACATCCCTTTGGACAGATCCATCAAAAACTTCTAGCACTCACTGAGATTCACTTCAAACCCAAATGCTAGCTTGCCAACATTGCTTACTAGACATTGGACAGATCCAGCAAAAATCTCCAGCACTCACTGAGATTCACTTCAAACCCAAATGCTAGCTTGCCAACATTGCTAACTACCCTTTGGACAGATCCAGCTTCCGAGTCATTGCTGGGTGGACGATCACGTCAGAAACAATCTCGACTGTACCGGAAATAGATCGCAGCCTTCGTAAATTGAATTCGCGAAGGTGACGGACTATGCCTTTCCCTTTGCTGTCTAAGCGAATGCTCTGCCATTACCACCAACACATAATTATATTGTTGCAATTTACGACGTCATCCAGTTTTTCACTGATTTAAGTCACAACAAAACTAAAGATAATCAATCCCCCCCCCCCCCCCCCCCCCCCCCCCCCCCCGCCAAAAAAAACAACAAACAAACAAACGAAAAAAAATGTAAAAATTAACAAAATAATTGAATAAATAATATACAAAACGACAAACAAACAACAAAGAAACATCCCTCTCCCCCCAAAAAAACAACAAAAAAAAACAAATACAAAAAAAAGACCAAAAAAAAACAACAAAAAGAACAAAACAAACAATATAATGAACAGACTGGCCCATGTTAAGAATCTGGGAGACCAACTTGTTTGGTTGGCATGTTTTCGGGACAGCTATGTTAAATTAATATCAGACAAAATTATGTTACATGCTAAATCAACTCACGTGTCCATTTCTGTCCATAAGGTTATTGGTCAGTTTTAGTTTATCAAAGCTGACCACTTGTTTCATCCATTGTGGTCCCCTAGCCGATGAGTCTGGGTGAATGTACATACGACCAGGGGCGTGGGGATCTGCCTATACGACCGGAGAAAAAGAAAAGAAACGACTTTATACCAAACATAAGTACATTTTCATCGTTATCAAATAATATTATTGTATGTACAGTAATCATATAATTCCGAATTCACTTTTTCCCCACACAATATCTAGATGAATATGGCTACCCTGTCTCTATGGACGCTTGCCGTGAATGTGTGTGTGTGTGTGTGTGTGTGTGTGTGTTACTTTGAGTGTATCAGTTTGTTTCTAGTATCCAGTTAGTTATTTGTTTCCATAAATCTCTTCCATAAATCTAATAGATAGGTTTAGCAAATTAACATACCTCGCCTCACGCATCACATATCACGTTGATATCACATGATCATTCTCGTTATAATAATATGTAGAAATAGTGCCGTTATGCGATTTTTATGTGGGTCAGGGAAATGTTTACATTGTGACATCCAATCGGATTAGTTGACGTTGGGTGCCAAATCTAGATTTGGTTAATTATATATTCTATTTTAAGAATTGTGATCATTTAATTTCCAATATATTGCTCATTGGTAACTGCGAATCTATGGAAAGTCTTTTAAATAACAATGAAAATAATATACTTTCTTGTTTGTATTTGGAACAAGAAGAAGAAGAAGAAGAAGAACAACAACAACAATAAAAATACAACACCTGCGCAATATCAACGAGTAGGAGGGGGAGGAGAAAGAGGATGAAGAAGACGGGTAGAAGGAAGGAAGGAAGGAAGAAGAACAAGAAGTAGAAAAAGCAGAAGAAGAAGAAGAAGAAGAAGAAGAAGAAGAAGAAGAAGAAGAAGGACAACAACAACAAAAACAACAGCATCAACAACATCAACAACAGCATAAATACAACAGCAGCAACAAAAACGAGGAGGAGGGGGAGGAGAATGAGGATAAAGAGGACGGGTAGAAGGAAGAAGAAGAAGAGGAGGTGGAGGTGGAGGTGGAGGTGGAGGAGGTGCAGTATGACAAAGGCATAGACACACCATTCTTACCTTTCCCGCTACCACCCAATTTGAATTATGGAAGGAGTATCGATACCGGTTATTGTCAACGGGTACAAAGTCCATGAATACCATGTAATCGCTGTTGGGATCGAGTCCACAAAGTCGGACACCAAATGTTGGAAACATTCGTCTGGAAAGAGAAATGAAAAAAAAAATATTAATCTGTATTTAAAAAAAAACTATGCCTTTTCCGCCACGACTTCATAAGATATCGTCGCCTAGGCATTCCACGAAGAAATATAGATAACTCATCAAAGATGTCTGATGTCAACAGGAATCGTCCATGTTGTCCAAGTGAGCAAATTGGAGGTTACCAGTCTTGCTCAAGGAAAGAAAACGAAAGTGCCTGAAGCGGGGCTCGAACCCGGGTCATTCCGGGTCACAGTGCAATGCCTTAACCACTCGGCCACTTCGTGTATAATAAAGTATAAAATTAGCTCTTCAGAACCACGAGATCGAAGAAGTTGTAACTTATCCCGGTTCCCATCGTGTGAAAAGGACAATATAAATTGTGGCCCACCATGTCACACTGGTAATATTTTCAGTGCTAAAACGTGAATTTAAAGTTAAACTTATGAGATATGTGAAATTTAGGGTTACATACTGTATAAAACTCCATCTAGATAATCTAATCTAGAAAAACTCATAATCTTAATCCATTTCTCATATTTTTGACTGAAGATTCAATTTCCAGCATCAATATCACTTTGAAATAATCCCATTTTGAGATAATTGCCTGCCACCCTTTAGAAAAGCACCAGCCTATTGCAAAGTACTTTCCTCTAGATCATACAAAAGTCTCGGGTTGGAGATGTTTTGACAAGTTTGAGGTCATCTTGATATATGGATCTTCTTCTTCTTCTCCTTCTTCTTCTTCTTCTTCTTCTTCTTCTTCTTCTTCTTCTTCTTCTTCTTCTTCTTCTTCTTCTTCTTCTTCTTCTTTCAGCTTATCCCGCATTTTGCAGGGTTGCCATTATGATTGACACATCTCCATGCATCTCAGTTCAGAGCATCAGCTTCCTCCAGGCCTAGTTCTTTCACGTCGTCCTTTACTTTATCAAACCATCTAGTCTTTGGGCGTCCCTTTTGCCTCTTTCCCCGACAATTGTAAGTCCAATACTTTTCTTCCCACGCACTCCCTCCCTCTCTTGTCTCTTTCCGTGTCCGAACCATTTCAATTTATCTTCTCTGATATTGACAGATGGCTATTTGAATTAAGATATTTCCAGTCGAAATTTATTCATTTTGTCAGTGCCCGGTCGTTTTGTACAACCCATCAATAACATCGCCGGAAAGACTTTGTTCATCGTTATGATGTATTGCGATGCTGAAATAAAATCGGAAACGTGAGTGCAGCAGGCATTTATCTTGATAATAACAAAAAATAAAGTGAGTAGAAAGTGCCAGAAGTTAAAAGATGATAAAACTTTTGCGCATTTGGGAGTCGAACGGACGACCAGACTGTTACGGCACTTCCGCCTGGCCACGAGAGGAACGCTCTTCAGTGATGCATCCACCACTCCGAAATCAAGCTTTTGCTTTGAAACAGACTCTCGTGTAAAGTCAATTATTTTGCTGCTAATTTCCTTATTACTTGCAACCAAATGAATGAGACTTGTGGCATAGCCTTCATATCAAAAATGAATACAAACAAGTGGTCATTTCAAGCCATAAAACACGGAGACGGATTTAAACCGATGCTTGTAGTGTCAATAGGATATGAATAACTCTTTTGTTACCATTATGATAGGACCGTATTATAGCGGCAGTTCTAATAGACATAGACATAGTGAGAACCAATCACTGATAGATTTACATAGGCGAGTAACAAACCTTAGCTCAGTCCTGGGTCGGAATTTGTCAATAACTCTCAAACCCGAGTCTTCTAAGAGGTCTTATCTTTTTATATTATTATTTTGAGGTACATGGTTTGTGGACGGTATGAAATGCGTTTTGTCATCGTACGACATATTTTTGAGCTGACCTGCCATTTATCCAATAGGGAATGAGATTAGCGGAAGAGTAGGACGAGAGACGCATGCGCACAACCAACACGACGTTCTCTCTCTAATAACTTTTCCGCCGGTGACGTCACAGACTATTTATGGGTGACGTCCAATCAAGGGACGCTACTCTTCCGCTAATCTCATTCCCTATTAAGTCTGTGATGCTTTGTAAAATTTTAATGTAGACCGGATAGCAGTGAAATGTCTTCCCGTAACGTTTGTTGAAAGAGTGCATTATGTTTTCTAGCTTGAAGAATGACACACGACAATAACTAAATAAATCGGTGCCAAGCAAGCCGTTACCTCCATTGTAAATGGGTATCTTTCAAGAGATAATTAATATTTCACTTAGAACGTAATACATCCGTATATTATGTGTGCATTATTAGTGCAGTGCTTGATGAATGAAATGTGTTGACTTTAGCGGAAATGTCGTTTTTGTTTCCATTTTCTTGCGACTGGTTTAAAATAAATTTGGCAATGGTTTACGTCTGTGAGATTGCTTTTGTGTGATTTGAGTGTGCTTTTTATAAAACGTTATTTCCCTGGTGTATTCGATGTTTTGGTTTATCTAAACCGATGCGTTTTTCAAGGTGGTCAGAGTGTTATTAAAGTTTGACCACGCGACGCGATGTCCAATGGATATATTTGCCATAAGCATTAACTTTACCGGGCCCAGTCCTTACAATATTTTACAGTCATTATTAAGTTATAAGCCCTTTAATTATTTTTTTTTAATGACAAGAAAACTCCCCAAGTTTTTTTGCCTGTCACATGTGATATTTTCTGATATAACCGATTTTCACTCAAAACAGTTAAATCCAAGATTTGATAGAACTCGGACCAAACAAAAAAAGCTTTCACCCAAAACCAGCAATCGTAATCAGGCCAAATTCAATACTTCGACAATGCTCAATACTTTAACTTTCTCTATTCCGACCATTTTCAGTATTTTCCAAAAATGGCAGACTTACCCAGCAGAAAAACAGATTTTTAAAACTCAAACAATCTCTCTACAAAACAACTTTATGTTTTTATTGATTAAACAAAGATCATTGTTATGTACAAAATACATCTGAATAAGAAAAAATGTATAGTGTGTGATAAGAAATGTGACGATTTTGCTGTAGGTGGTAAAGAGAGGGTTCAACAAGACGTGCCATCAATCCTCTTCCTCTCCTGACGAAATATTTATCATTGAATTCATCGCCCAGTTTTCTTCGAAAGAGATATGTTCAAGACAATCTCATGAGATTTTGCTTTAAAATGCAGATTTTTACAGTTTTGAGACGTTCCTAGTCTTACATTGCAGCACTAGAACAAGAACGATAAACCTTAAATAGTGTCTGGTATGTAACTATCTGATTGTAGTTTTTTTTATTTTTCAGTGACGAGGCTCTGATTTCTGTCATTCCTTCATTGTGTCCATTTTTAAATAGAGGTAAGGGGAGGTAAGAAGCAGATAGTCATGATGCTGAGAAAACATCTTTTAATTCAATTTGACCAGAAATGTTTTACTTCAAACATCAATGAATGGAAATGACCCTCAACTTGTCAAAATTATTAAACCTGAGACGTTTATCTTGTCAAATTTCTTTGATTTGACTTTTACAAAAGTCTTAAGTTTAAAAGTTTTTGGCAAATTGAAGGTCGTCACAATTCACCGAAAGTTGAAGCAAAACATTTCTAACCAAATTTCTTTTAAATGCCGTTTCGTCAGAGAATATCAGTGGAAAGGTGTCAGGTTTTGTTGCGGTATCAAGTAATTCAACAATCAACGAAGGAATAAAACATTGGTGATAATGAGTCGTAAAGTCAGCGAGTGTCGATTTGGTGTAAGATTGCAGATTAGAGGGAGATTTGGATGTACCGTAGAGATGCTCGTAGATACAAGGTATCTAGTACCTAGTACCAGGTAACGGTACACTGACAGAGTCCTTACAGCATTAAATGTCGCTTGAAATGAGAGGTCGGTTATATCAATGTCAAAGATATTTGTTTGAAATCCTAGACATTTAACACTGTAAACATCATTCTTTAGGGGAAGGGTGTTAGATGAGGGATGGGCAGTAACTAAATAGGTTAGAATTTGAACCGATACGATTACCGCTGGTATCGAATTTGTAGAACTTTTGATTATCTTAGTCTTCTCTTCTTATTCTGCAGTGACCTTGGAGAATGATATTTCATAACATTTTTGTCCCATATGAAAAGTAACAAGCCTTTTATACTACATGATTTACGCAAAAACAAACAGACAAACAAACAAACAGAAACTGGCTCCTAAGCTATTGGCCTCAAATCGTTAAAGAAAAAAATTGAACATGAACACAGGTGATACCAGAATGATAACATTGAAATTATTTTTAAAAAACAAAACAGCATGTGCTTATTCGACAAGAAAGGCATGGCAACTGAATTTGTATTTAAATTGTTTGATCCTCAATGTGTTGAATGCTGGGTAAAAAAATAAATAAGCAAAATAATAACAAAACAAAAACCACAAACCCAGGGGATTTGGATCTACGCCAAAACTGATCAAGGAATGACAACGATATGTTGACATTATTGATGCTCCGGTTTAAACAGTAAAAATATATTCCAATATTATGACCTTTAACAGTATGTGCTATGCGGTATCCTTTGAGAAAATATTATTAACCTAGACGAATTGTTCTACCGACTTCATAACAGTTTTTTTGTATTACAAAAAGCCATGTTCGTTGATTCGCTACAACAAAACCTGACGTATCTCATCTATTCCGGGCCATTCACTGCCACTGGAAGCATTTTCTACAAACAAAACGATGAGAATTAATTCGACTCCAAACTTTTCACAGAGTGAGTAGTTCGTGAGAGAGGTAGAGAAAGAGAGAGAGAGAGAGAGAGAGAGAGAGAGAGAGAGAGAGTGAGTAGTTCGTGAGAGATGTGTAGAGAGAGAGAGAGAGAGAGAGAGAGAGAGTGAGTAGTTCGTGAGAGATGTAGAGAGAGAGAGAAAGAGAGAGAGAGAGAGAGAGAGAGAGAGAGAGAGAGAGAGAGAGAGGCTTTTCCATCAATCTATTGGAGCAAATTCAAAGTGAGTACTTGATGAGGTTTTCTCACTGATAAGGTCCGTGTCAGGAAGGACAACTCCCTCTTCTAGAGAAACAAAGAGAGATAACTGGTTGTAGGTAAAGAGATAATGAGAACATGTCCACCTAGTTCTACATATAAATTTACCAGGAGTCTAGGAGATATAACATGTCTAACTTTAGAAATAAGAACGGGACAGGAAAGACACTATTTTGATTTGTAAAATTGAGTTAGGGAGATGTCCAACCTTTATGTAATTGTTGCTGCTCGAAGCTCGAAGAAATAAATAATATGAAATTGAATGTAATCTTCAATTTTATTACAAAAACAGATCAAATGAACGTTTCTGGTTTCCCCTTTATCAACAAAACAGGATGAATGAAACGCTACAGATGAATGAGACAATGTTTTGTTTATTCATCGTAACAACGCCACTACAACATTATCTCATTCATCTGTAGTGTTTCATTCATCCTGTTTTGTTGATAAAGGGGAAACCCGAAACGTTCATTTGATCTGTTCTTGAAATAAAATTGAAGATTACATTCGATTTCATATTATTTATTTCTTCGAGCTTCGAGCAGCAACATTTACAGTACATAAAGGTTGGACATCTCCCTAACTCAATGTTACAAAGCAAATATTGTCCTTCCCGTCCCGTTCTTATTTCTACAGTTAAACATTTTATATCTCCTACTGGTAAATTTATATATTCATATTATTTATTAAACTTCTATGTACGCACAATTGTAAACCACAAATTCCCGGGTTAGGCAAACATCTGTAATGAAAGGATGTGGCATTACAAATCACACCTAAAAAGATGTATATAAAACAGTGCCAGAAAAAGCAGAAAGAAGACTACAGGAAAGGAGATGGTCTGAGGTTCGATGATTTTTCTTGTATTTTTCTTTCAGTATTGTCTAGCACTGTTTCATACACACCTTCGCAAAGTCCCAGGTTTGAGGGGGGTGTCTGTTTTGGCCATGATGAGGGTGATTTAAATTAATATTTTGAATGACGAATTTTCTGACCAAATGTTCAAATACGTGTCTTTCTGGAGTAAGGCAGATTTAACTGGTTAAAACTGAATCAAAGACTATCAGTAAGGAGCCATAATTTTTCTTACCTGGTTTCGACAATAATAATGCTCCATTTGACTGAGCCTGTCGGTTTATATGAAAGGAGGAAGATTCTTGCCCTCTGTATCCCGAAACATTTAGTGGTTACTAGCAAACCCTCTAGATATATCTTCGATGTAAATACGAGACTAAAGAAAAACAAGGACGAGAGTAACATCATCTTTGTGTATTTTCTTATTTGTAAACACCAGCTATATTTGTCCGAGCGAGCTTGCGGGGTTGTCATTAATCCCGTATTTTGATTGGACTAATATCTATCTATTGGTTTTGCATTCTAAGTTATTCTCATTTTCTCTCTCTCTCTCTCTCTCTCTCTCTCTCTCTCTCTCTCTCTCTCTCTCTCTCTCTCTCTCTCTCTCTCTCTCTCTTTCTCTCTCTCTGCCGTTTGTAGTTGTGTGTGTGTGTGTGTGTGTGTGTGTGTGTTTGTGTGTGCAGAGAGAAAGGGAGAGAGAGAGAAGCAGGGAGGGAGAGGGAGGGAGGGGAGGACTCATAGAGGAATGCTGGATAGAGAACAGGTCCCTATAAATGTTATGCGTTTAGGTAAGATACTCACAACACATGTCCTCAGATGAATCCTA
The DNA here is from genome assembly GCF_034508935.2 of Berghia stephanieae. NCBI lineage: Eukaryota > Metazoa > Mollusca > Gastropoda > Nudibranchia > Aeolidiidae > Berghia > Berghia stephanieae. The sequence continues at coordinate 98,325,232 of NC_088362.1, read as the reverse complement.
CCAATACACAGTACTGTAGAAGGAACGAAATCGACGCCACTCATCTCGTTGTTACTGTTTTTAGCCAACCATTTCTATAAGTAGTTCCACTAAATTCGATCACTCACAATATAAACGTTTAAGGTTACATATATAATTTTCTTTGTTGGTACGTTTTATCCGGCTGGTGGATTATATGAGCATTTTGGCTAAACGCATAGCATCAGAGTTGTGTTTCTTTTTGAGAGCTTAGTCAGTTCTCACTGATCTCAGTTTTTTTTCCAAACGTCGTGATAAACAATACAATTTTAAAAGGAACGTGTTTGTTACACGGATCAAGAAGAAATGTTTGTTTTTATATTTTAAAGAAATAAATGGAGAAAGTTGGCAAAGCGTGTAAGTGTCAGGAGAATAAGATAAATACGCAGGTAGCTTGTCGAGTGTTTTGGTTTGTCGTTTCATTCATAAACGTATTGATGTGTGAATGAATGATTGGTCTGAGAATGAGTAATTAGTGTGGGAATGGATGAATGAATGGATGAATGAATGAATGAATGAATGAATGAATGATTGAATGAATGAATGAATGAATGAATGATTGAATGAATGAAGGAATGAATGAATGAATGAATGAATGAATGAAAAAATGAATGAATGTATGAATGAATGAATGGATGAATGAATGAATAAATGAATAAATGAATGTATGAATGAATGAATGAATGAATGAAGGAATGAATGAATGAAGGAATTAATGAATGAATGAATGAATGATAAAGTTGAAGACCAAAAATGTTTGTATAATATATGAATAAATACACAAAAGTTTTGAGTGGAGACCAAATTTATGATTTTATACCTAGCTTGACATAACATATAAAAACGTAATGAAGATCAAATCAATAACAAAGGCTTCTGACTTTTTTGCGCATCACCAATTATTATAATATACTAGAGAAAGAGACAGGAAGAGAGAGAGAGAGAGAGAGAGAGAGAGAGAGAGAGATAAGAGAGAGAGAGAGAAGACGACAAAGAGGAGGAGGAGGAGGATGAGGAGGAGAGAGAGGGTAGGAGCAAGAGAAATACAATTAAGCAATAATATTATATAAACTTCTGTTGGAAAATCGAGGGGCCTTTAAAAGAAAAATGCGATAGTTAATTAACAATCTACGGTCTGAGTTCTAAGTCATAAATATAAAAAGCTACCAAAACATTATGATTTCAGTTCTGAACGAGAAAACGTTTTTACTTGTTCTTCGGAGGAAAATTTACAATCTAATGCACTAGATATGTAGACGTATATACGATATTTACAACTCACAAATTCCAAGTCATTCTCAATTCAAATGTTAGAAAACAGTCTTTCAAGCTTTATCAAACGTACAGCAAGAAATTCTTGTGTCATTAATTGTTTCTAATTTTCTAATATCTCTCGGCAAATCAGAACACTAATATTTGAATAATAAGAGCTTATCTGGTTGAACCTGAGCGGTGAACAATTGGAAAACCGCCGCCGTTCCAGTCTGTCAAAATTGTCGCAAAGACAACAACAAAAAATGTTCTGAGATAAATGGCAGGCCTCATAAAATACAAACTCTGATCCACGCTAGAATAAACAATAACTTCGTAATACAAACACGAGGACGAATGCGGGACAAGCGTATAGGGTTATCATACCAAAATAACGACGAGAAAGAATAACAATGTTCGTAGAATCGTAAAGTTAGTGTAGATATTATGCCTTATGCGTTATGCGTTTGGAATGAATTATTAACGTGTTTATTTTGTTCTGAAATAATCTGTAGAAAAACACATTTTAAAAAGTGTACACAGAAACTCGTTGTTATTGAAGTCCCAGGTTTGATAGTTTTTGACAAGATGAGGGAGGTTGAAATGGATGGATATTGGAAGGATGAATTTTCTGGCCAAAATGTTGAAAATGTGTTGTTTAAGAAAAAAAAAAAAGAATACGGCAGTGTAAGGATATGTATGTGTACTTTTTACATCGTCTTCCCGTAAGCAGTTACTGCGTACATTCTTAGTATAATGTAACAATATGCATCACTATAAGGCAGTTGAAATTATAATATAATATGGGTTCGGAAATAACAACAGAACATCAATTAATGTTGAATTTAACTGTTTGATCAGATGTCTTGATTTTAAAAAATGTTGTTTTTTGGGGGGCTGGAGCAGGGAGTTCTTCTTCTTCTTCTTCGTCTTGTGGAAACCTCCAATATTGTCGAGGATCACTCCACAGTTTGTAGTGTTCTACATTTTAAACTTGCTAAAACTCTGCACATAATACTAAAACCACATAGATTAAAAAGTCACGTTGTGAACTCCAGCAATCGCGTGAAGGCATGTTGGCAACCGTTTTCAGCCACTTCAGCTGGGAGGCTATTCCATAGTCGAGCAGTGGAAGGAAAAACGAATACATGTGGGCGTCTGTTTTTGATGTTGGGATGGTTACTCTTGCTGTGTGTCCCCTCGTAGTTCTTGTGCCGATATCTTTGATGTCGTTTGGAAGTTTAAGGCACGAATTTTTGTAGTAGATCTTGTTGAACAATTTTGTCTTGATTGTTGCTTGTTTTTGTTTTTTAATTAGTTGGTTGTTTTCCGGGTCGTTTGTTTCTTTTTTAAAAAATTATTCTGTTAAATCCAAACATGGTTGCGAACATAAAGGCTCTCAGCTGGACAAGATGCTCAATCGATTCATATCAACAACTGCCATGATTTTGTAAAAGACAAATAAATGTAAAATTTCTTTTTTTTTTTAAATATAAAATAAATAACTTCCTGATTCAAACCAGACAATTGTTGGTTCAATGTTCAAGTACGGAAACTCGATTTTTCTCCAATTAAGAATAGCTGAGTCTAAAAAAAAAACCCAATGAAAATTAATTAAAAGCGAACAGAAAACTAATCACAACGTTTTTCTTTGAAGAGCGGAAACAACTATTTTTTATATATAAAAAAAAAACCGACCAAGCTCCTCTTTATAACGTGTGGCGTAATATAAACTTTATAGTTCTTTGATTTGATATCTTATCTGAAGATTGTGTCTATTCTGAACGTTGTCTGTGGCTTAAATCTAAAATAAAATATGTTGTTCTTTTTTTATTTTTACTCCAGACAACGAGCGCTGACATTTGAATTTGTTGTGATGTGCGGATTTAAATCCTGTCATTGTATAATTTTGATATAAGACAGTAGTTGTGGTGGTGTTGGTGGCAGTAGTAGTAGTAGTAGTAGTAGTAGTAGTAGTAGTAGTAGTAGTAGTAGTAGTAGTAGTAGTAGTAATAGTAGTAGTTGTAGTAGTAGTAGTAGTAGTAGTAGTAGTAGTAGTAGTAGTAGTAGTAGTAGTAGTAGCAGTTGTTGTTGTTGTTGTTGTTGTTGTTGTTGTAGTTGTAGTAGTAGTAGTAGTAGTAGTTGTTGTTGTAGTAGTAGTAGTAGTAGTAGTAGTAGTAGTAGTAGTAGTAGTAGTAGTAGTAGTAGTAGTAGTAGTAGTAGTAGTAGTAGTAGTAGTAGTAGTAGTAGTAGTAGTAATAGTAGTAGTAGTAGTAGTAGTAGTTGTTGTTGTTGTTGTAGTAATAGAAGTAATAGTAGTAGTAGTAGAAGAAGAAGAAGAAGAAGAAGAAGAAGAAGAAGAAGAAGAAGAAGAAGAAGAAGAAGAAGAAGAAGAAGAAGAAGAAGAAGAAATCGTTAAGTCTTCTCACATTTTCAATTAATTCATCCTCTGTCGTTCTTTCGATTTTATCCATTTTCTTATCATGTCACACGTCACGGTAAGAAAAAGAAAGAGGAAATCACTCCCATCGGAAGGAGTGAGAGTGAGTACAGATTTACCACCCTTGAGTCATTAAAAAGCAGTGAAAGAGACGTTACGTTTAAATTGGAGAACGACAAGCAAATGAAATGTAATGGCGCGCAGCCAATTAAAACCGGCTAATTACACGGAAACCGGCTAATTCCACATCTCTTTAAAAAATTGCCCTGTTAGCCAAAGCTGTCGCACATTGCCAAAAAGTTGGGTTTTCTTTCATTCTGGTCAGAAAATTAGAATTTCAAATATGGCCGCAGTAGGATAAACCTCCAATTTCTTCAAATTCTGAAACCTTAGACGCCAGAAAAGTTTCAGGTTTTTAAAGAATTTTTTTTCAAGCTGATGTTCATATAATTAATGCATGGATAATTGATGTTAAAAAAATTCTGGCCAGATTTTTTTTTAAAATAAGCCTTTTTTGCTGGTAACGTAGAACGGAAACATTTGCCGTAATTGACACTTGATTTTATCTATGTAGTTAAATTTGACTCTTCGGTGTTTAGCTTTATAATACCTGAGACACGGAAAATTGAAATGTTTCTTTGGTAAACTTGCGTGACACGATTACATTTACAAACAAAGGGGTAAACACGGGCCACCTCCTTAGATGTTGATTGCATTGTGTTCTAAGTGTGAGGTTTGCGTGTCTAGTGACATAAAATTCGACTTCCGATCTGAATGTCGAAGGTTTGAGTCCAGCCGTGCTGTGGTGTAGTGCAGCGCAAAGTTGAATCCTTGTAAATAGCTCTTTACTCATTTTTCTCACCATACTCAAGTGCAAAAATAAACAAACGGTTCTTTAATTGTTTGAAAAAAAACTGAGCTTTTATATAACGCAATATCCACTAAACGTGATGAAAGCGCTTTACAAGGGGTCCCTGGTCAACAGCAACATTTAACATGTAGGACGGTACATGACGCCTGTTAAGGCGATATTACAATTTTTTTCGGACAGAGACAACGTTGTTAACGACCAGGTACTCATTTTACATCTGAGTACGGTGAGAGAATATGAGAAAAGAGCCTTCTCCAAGGCCTAAACTATGCGCCGAGCTAGGCTAGAACCCAGGACATCCGATCCGAAAGCGAGTGTCATACCACTAGACCACATAGCCGCACATTGTTGATTCCATTGCTCTAACTTTGGTATTTTGTGTTCTTGTGCTATGACACTCGATTTTCGACCCGCATGACGAAGGTTCGAGTCCAGATTTGGTGTAGCGCATTGCAATGCTGAGTCCATGAAAATGGCTCTTTACTTAGATTATTCAAACCCTATAAGGTGCAAAATAACCAGCTACATGCCGGTAAGACCTCACTGGTCTTTCGAAAATAGACTATAATAATGATAATAATAATAATAATAATAATAATAATAATAATAATAATAATAATAATAATAATAATAATAATGATAATATTAATAATAATAATAATAATAATAATAATGATAATAATAATAATAATAATAATAATAATAATAATAATAATAATAATAATAATAATAATAATAATAATAATAATCATGATGATGATGATGATGATGATGATGATGATGATGACGATGATGATAATAATAACAATAATTATTATTATTATATTTATTATAAAATAATAATAATAATAATAATAATAATAATAATAATAATAGTAATAATGATAATAATAATAATAATAAATAATAATAATAATAATAATAATAATAATAATAATGATAATATTAATAAAAAAAATAATAATAATAATAATAGTAATAATAATAATAACAATAATAATAATAATAATAATAATAATAATAATAATAATAATAATAATAATAATAATAATAATAATGGTAATAATAATAATAATATTAATAATAATAATAATAATAATAATGATAATAATAATCATAATAATAATAAATGATAATAATAATAATAATAATAATAATAATAATAATAATAATAATAATAATGATAATATTAATAATAATAATAATAATAGTAATAATAATAATAACAATAATAATAATAATAATAATAATAATAATAATAATAATAATAATAATAATAATAGTAATAAAAATAATAATCCAACGTTGTTGTCCTTTTTTTAATTGATTATCTAAATTCCTTCATGGAATGCGTAATTAATGATACCACGTCGAAGGACGTGCGTTTAAAAAAAACAAACTTTATACCGGTAACCGGTTAATTGAACTACGATACCAACCAAACACTAAATCTGCACTCATCCGACATGAAATCTTACCATTTTGTAACCAATTGCTATGTCACAGTGAACCTCATCATACATATTCAATTTTAATCTTAACTATAAAAAGCTGCTGAGATTTTAAACATAAACATTCACGGGGCAGAGTAATAGTAACATATTATTTTTTTTATTTTAAATTCATTTCTTATCCTTTTTATCCATAAAATCTGTCGATCATCACCTGACAAGAGTATTCATTATGGATATAATACAAATATGCGCATTGAGCGTGAATATTATGAAAATGCGCCACGTAGAAGTTGATAATATTTAGTTTAAATGAAAATAGTTAAATTGAATAGAAGCTTCAATGTTATTAACGAGGACGTATTATTGTGATATTTCGGGTTTTCCATTTAATTTATCAAGAAAACACGATGAATGAAACACAAAGGAAGAGTGAGAGATGACAGGATTGTGCTGTTAAGGCCTTACATTGAAACTTCCAAGCCTTCAATTTGACTGTTGTTGTTTTGGTTTTATTTCTTCGAGTTTCAAGCACCAACAGTTACATAATATTTTAGTTAAGGAGAATATTCCCCTTTCCAATACGGTTCAACAGTTGGGACGTCACTTCCCTCGCAATGACGCATAATAACTTAGTAACTGGATCTTAACTATCGGAACAATGGCGGACGCGTCTTTTTGGCGATAGAGTCATTCTGGCGTGCTACACCGGGCGGACGTGACATCAGACTATTAAATCCCATTTCTTACCTGCCAAGTTTGGTGACAATCATCTCAGTGCCCAGGCTGTTAAAATCGTCCCATAGTTGTTTCATCTCAAGCTGAACATTCACCGTCATCACTTTTGGGTGGAGTGGCTTGGGAGGGGACTCTGGTTTGGGGTTAGAGAATATCCTCTCTTTGTCTCCATCTGTTGATGATGATGTCGTTGTAGATGGTGGCGGTGGTGGTGCTATATCACTTTGTTGATGTTGTTGTTGTCCATTTGGAGATTCCCTGTTGTTTTCTTCTCCTTTCGTTACCGTTGAATTTGAATTTGGGGATGTTGTTGCTGTTGATGAAGATGACGATGACGACGGCAAAGAAGATGATGTTGATGATAATGATGTTAGTAACACTGTTGAAGAAGACGAAGAGGATGTCGGGGGAGATGATGAGGACGAGGATGATGAGATTGGTGCTGAGGAAGAAAGTTGAAGGAATGAAGGATGGTGCGACGAAGAGGATGACGATGATGATGATGATAAGGATTGGGTTGGTGTTGCTGAGGTAGTGGCTGTGAGTAAATCTTGATCGTCTTGAGATGATGGAGGAGGCATGTATGATGACAGTATTCTCCCCATAGCAGAGCTACCCATCCTTTGGTTATTGATACACGCTGGAAAAAAAAAGACAAACAGACTCTTATTAACTATAATTTAGTCTTTGGAACATAGTGCTCCTATCCCCTGCCTACCGGCGTGAGACTTTTATCACAATGTTTACTTAAAAGAGTAATAGAACAAAGATGTAATGTCCAAAAAAATAGTGGTTCCAATATCATTGGAAGTGTAAAATCACTCTCAATATTATTATTATTATTATTATTATTATTATTATTATTATTATCATTATTATTATTATTATTATTATTATTATTATTATTATTATTATTATTATTATTATTATTATTATTATTATTATTAGCGATAATAATAATAATCAACAATTTCGTAATTTTCATTTTATGAATGTTTTTATTGTTGATTCTATTCCTCCATGAAAGAACATTGAAGCATGTCTTTACTGCAAGAAGAGGCATTAGTAGTATAATGATATATAGGTCATCAATAACATTGGTAATGAAACGTTTCATTCAATGGAAATCACCACATCATTCTATAGTCATGGTCATCCAAACCTCGACCTCCAGACAGTTAAGAAAATAGATGGATCTGAACCACGCTCATCATCGGACTGACACTAGCCATCCATTAAACTGCCACTCCAGCTCCTCTGCCTCTCTATTCTATTCCTCCATGAAAGAACATTGAAGCATGTCTTTACTGCAAGAAGAGGCATTAGTAGTATAATGATATATAGGTCATCAATAACATTGGTAATGAAACGTTTCATTCAATGGAAATCACCACATCATTCTATAGTCATGGTCATCCAAACCTCGACCTCCAGACAGTTAAGAAAATAGATGGATCTGAACCACGCTCATCATCGGACTGACACTAGCCATCCATTAAACTGCCACTCCAGCTCCTCTGCCTCTCCATGCACAAGACAAGTACTCAAGTCCGACATGATTCTCTCCCCTGAGAGGCACTCGGCACACCAGGAGGTGCTGAGATCGCTAATGGCCTGACGTCATTGCAGGAGAAATATTCTGCGCCTGCACGACTCATTACCGGAACCAGAAGTGCTGTCAAGTGACGTCACGCGGCGTGTGGTTGTGTGGGATTGTTGTGTGCAAGCAAGGTACGTTTGTACCATTTATTGCGTCTTTATCGCCATCCGTTGGTAGTTTTGGTACATCGTTACGATATTTAATTTGTTTGGGAATCGCATTTTCATTAAGTAATCTACCTGTTGTTTAATCTTCGGAATTGGGACAGCGAGGCTCAGTGAGTGGCACGGTCTTTGCTTCGTACCCAAATTGTACCAAGTTCGACTACCCGCCTCGTTGTGTGGCCTTGAGCAAGTCACCTCGCCCTAGCTCAGTTTGCGGCGCTGCACTGCGGCTGACGCCTGGGTTATTCCAGTCTTCCCTTGATATAGACCGTAAAGACAAATTTCCCCTTGGGGATGAATAACGGGAATGTTATTATTATTATTATTATTATTATTATTATTATTATTATTATTATTATTATTATTATTATTATTATTATTATTATTATTATTATTATTATTATTTATGTCAGTGAGAGACTCCACAGCTATGACTGGGTAGAGGAGTCTCATGTCAAGTCTGTCAGAAAATTCTTTGCGGCAGACAATAATTTTATTCACAATTATTATTATCCATTTCATTTCACAGAAAACGGAATATTTGGATATATGTGTGTGTGTGTGTGCGCGCGCGCGCGCGTGTGTGTGTGTTGAGTTTTTTGTGTGCGTTATTTTGCATTTGTTCTTGTTCTTATCGTTGGTGTTGTTGTTTTGGAGGCAATGTTTAATGGCGATTTCAACACTGTTGTATTAGGTCATTCAAGTGCCCACTTCTAGCTTTCATCACATGTAATCGGCCCAGACTGGATATTGCTGCCCCACTGAGTTCTATCTGAATAAACATTTGTTTAAAATTTTGTAAAATCGTGGAATTTGCAGGTTTTAAAAAAGAATACATATTTACCATTTCTGCACATTCGATTAGAAAATATCGAACAATGAGGTCACAGTTACTGTTTCTACAGAGATATTTTTCGATCGTCCCTGTCTTGAAAGAAACGGTGACTAAATGAAATTTGTCCGATCCGGAGTCGGGTGATTCTGACCTTGTTATTACTTAAGTCCTAAGGTGGGTCAATAGACACCTAGATAACCACGCCTCTCGGACAATCCGCACAACAAGACCAAAATAATATTCTAGTATTCGAGCGAACAAGTTGATATCAATGTGGAGTGGCCTTGGGAAAGGGTTTTTGTACACATTGTCTCTGTCCACTCTGCGGTGATTTATAGCTGGATCTGTTATATCGAACTGAAATTACTTTGCAATAGACGAGCATCCTATCTAAAGGAAGCAAACAATTTTAACATTGCACCACAGAAATCAGGATGATCTCCCGTTCCACTAACCTAATGGCTCTGATATGGACTATATCCCATGCCTCTATATACTGATTACTACTCTGATTGCTATAACACGTCATTGCATTATTCAGACCCCTTGTAAGAATTAATAAAATATTTGTGCTGGAAATTCGCGTAAAATATTTCAGCCAATTTTTATCAAAATATTTGGCATGATATACTCCACACAATAATTTGACAAATTATTGTCTCAAGTTTCACTATTGCACCATCTCAGATGCTGATAATCTGCGAGACACGGGGAGACGCGATGAATAATCTTTTCTTCATCTACTTAACACAAACCAGACTCACACCGTGGCAGCTCCAGAATGCACGTGCATTCTACCACGCCAGCGGAGAGTGAGTAAAATCATCAACCAGTCCCGCTACATAGTAAATGAATGGTAGCTAAACTGTACTTCCACCGTACTCTGACTAAACTCATTTTTTCATTTTGATCCCAAAATAAACGTATTCTCAAAAATTGATTAATTAAGCGACTCTTCAATTATCAATATATCTCAAACTTGACATTTCTAGGAAGAGTCCGACCTAGGGCTTTATGACAAGTTCAGGGTAATCTTACTCGATTGGTATTTGAAATGAGAAAAAAAAATGTGTTGTATCAGCCCGCGTCAGGGATTGTTGTGGGCAAGCCACTCACTGCCGATGTTGAAGCTACATGCAGTGCTCACTTTGTCTGATATAATACTCAAAATATAAATAGAACGGTATGCACATTTTATGTATACGTGAAGCGTTTTTATACCATCCCTAATCCCTTTACTAGTGGGGTCCAATTTAAGTCTGTAATCAGTTCTGGTCATTTTCACCAAGAGTGCTGCAAGAGCAATGAGGCTCAATATCGATCAAACCAGCTACTTCGCTCTCTTGGTGAAAACAACAAAGTCTGGGGCGAAAAACAGATTAACTCTGTCCTTACCGGCCATTTTCCGGATTTTCCCCAAAACTTCACACCTAATCTATACAAAAAATAGGTTTATTTCGCTCAAACACAAAATCTGTTATTGCTATAGATACATATATTTTTTCTGCTAAACGAGCTCTTCAACACAGTTTTACTATACTTTAACTATAGCAAACATTTTTGTTCAAATATTACGATGTACAAAAGAAAGAAGAATGACAATAAAGTTGGCTGCATCGTAACAAATGTGACGGTTTTACTATGGGTGGTAGGGAGGGGGTTAATAACGGGTAGAATCGTGACTGTAGGAAATGAATTCAGCTTGGCAGGTAAAAGGTTAATATTGTAGTCACCCCAAAACCCAAAGAGTGAGTGAAACTTATGAGCATGGCACGTCACGGTTGAAAAATTACTGACGGGTTTTATGTACCTTATCGTCATCATCATTAGACTTTGTAAAAACATTGCAGTTGTTTATTACGATTCAGTTATTTAATGTTCACGATACAGGACTATTACTAGGAGTTTGAATTTTAGTGGTGGGAATTTGTTTAGATTTGACGAATCACACATGTATGTATCAAATTAATAAAACAGCGATGGCAATAAAAATTTAGATACAGAAATAATATGTATTACATACTGTTATGTCAATTCTTACCTTACAATTTACATAAAAAATGGTGTGCTATTTTTTTTAGCATTCTACATCATAAAAAGCAACCCTTAAAACTATGCGAGGACGAGAGACGCATGCGCACAACCAACATGACGTTCTTTCTCTAATAACTTTTCCGCCGGTGACGTCACAGACTATGGCTGACGTCCAATCAAGGGACGCTACTCTTCCGATAATCTCATTCCCTATAGCTAGATTCTAGACAGTAAAATGCATCCTACGAAACAAAATCACCGTATTTTAAAGCTCCTGTTAATCACTTAAAGCATATTTAGTTATTACACTACGATATAGATGGTGTGCGCTTGGCTAAGATACTCACAACATTGTCATCAGGAAATATAACGGACAAACATACAAAACTGTGTGTAATCTTGGTCGTTTTTGTCTGGTTAATACAGTTTAGTGAGAATTACTCGCAAACATGGATGGCAAAAAACAATAACAAAAACCTGAGTGACGTCATCTTCGTTCTATCTATAAAAACGTTAAAGGTTACACAAAGTTTAGTTTGTTGGTCCGTTGTATTTCCGGATGGCAATGTTGTGAGTTTCTAAGCCAAGCGCACAGCATCTATTGTATTTTTAGTTAAGATACGGAAAACCCCTAAGGCAGTCAGTAGAGTTAAATTGAGGGAATGACTTTCAAACCATGACAAGTGCCAAGTCATATCATAAAACGCATAAAAATTGAGTTAACGCGCAGCCATCGTTCACTTATAGCCTGACACTAGAACCCGCAAGGACTTATAGTTTGAGTTTTTTTTTTTGCACCGCCTATTGAGTTGTCGTTAGTAGAGCTCAAGGAAACAAGTTATTTCATTAGTTGACCTATCTTTTATGGCCAAAGACTTGTCTTTTGACGTCATTTTTTGGTCAGTGTCAGTTTACGAAGGCTACGGTTAACGCCCCTCAAACAATATTGTGGACACCTCAGAACCTGAAGAGAAAATTCAAAGTTTAAAGATACTCAGGGTATCGTTCTTTAGGCAAACAAAACGAGTATTATTATCTTCCTGTAAAATTCACTAAATGAATGATAAATATTGCACATTTTTCTCTGACTGATGATAATCCGAATTAGCAAGTTTTTAAATATCACCTCTTTAGTTTTAATGTGTTGATTATGTAAATTTGTTTTGTTCAAAAGATGAAGAGGGACCTAGGACCGACACGTTTTCAGTGAGAGCAATCATTTGAATTCTAGCCGACCAATTTCTGGATTTCCCTTCAACTCCAACTAAATGTTCAAATTCCCTTCAACTCCAACTAAATGTTCAAATTCCCTTCAACTCCAACTAAATGTTCAAATTCCCTTCAACTCCAACTAAATGTTCAAATTCCCTTCAACTTCAACTAAATGTTCAAATTCCCTTCAACTCCAACTAAATGTTCAAATTCCCTTCAACTCCAACTAAATGTTCAAATTCCCTTCAACTCCAACTAAATGTTCAAATTCCCTTCAACTTCAACTAAATGTTCAAATTCCCTTCAACTCCAACTAAATGTTCAAATTCCCTTCACCTAAAACTAAATGTTCAAATTCCCTTCAACTCCAACTAAATGTTCAAATTCCCTTCAACTTCAACTAAATGTTCAAATTCCCTTCAACTCCCACTAAATGTTCAAATTCCCTTCAACTCCAACTAAATGTTCAAATTCCCTTCAACTTCAACTAAATGTTCAAATTCCCTTCAACTCCAACTAAATGTTCAAATTCCCTTCAACTAAAACTAAATGTTCAAATTCCCTTCAACTCCAACTAAATGTTCAAATTCCCTTCAACTTCAACTAAATGTTCAAATTCCCTTCAACTTCAACTAAATGTTCAAATTCCCTTCAACTCCAACTAAATGTTCACATTCCCTTCAACTCCATCTAAGGGTGCAAAGTCCCTTGGTGCTTCCAAATCTGGTTGGAATGGTTACCTTTTCCCATTCTAAGTTAATAGTAATACATAATTGAGCATTGTATGTGATATGTTGTACAATCTTTTACATCATAAGCCACTTATGAGACGCTCTTAGAGGCAGTTATGTATAAAAATGAGATGTGTTTTTATTAAATTAAATGCCTAAAGTAAATGAATGTAAATCATCAAAGAAAAATATGCCCAGAGTAGTTCGAGAGTAGTTTACAAAACATCAAATAAAAAATATATATAACATTTTATCCTCAGATGTAGCTGAAGAAGAGTTTAATGTCGAAACATTACCTTTCTCACAATTTGTCTATAGTAAAAGCTGATAAAATCACAACTTGCCCTAATCTGTCAGTCCCATGGGAAAACTCCCAAACTCAGATTGAAAAATTGCAGTTGGTTTTTATGTTTATTATCAGTATTATCATTCACTTTGTACAAACAGTGGAACGATTTATGATGCAGTCGCGCATGTTTTTTTTTTGGTGGGAAAATTATCTGAGATAGTAGATAGTAACATAAAAAGAAAGTGTTTGGTGCATGGAAATCTAAAAAATACAAGTAATTCAACAATTAAGACAGAAACGGCGATCCGCGTTAACGTGAATCGTTATTATCATCGTCATCATCATTATTATCATCATCATCATCATCATCATCATCATCATCATCATCATCATCATCATCATCAACATCATCATCATCATCATCATCATCATCATCATCATCATCATCATCATCAGTTCATCATCATTAGTCAATTCATCATCATTGTCATCATCATCATCATCATCGTCGTCGTCGCCGTCATCATCATATTTAGTTCATCATCATCATCATCATCATCATCATCATCATCATCATCATCATCGTGATTCAACAATTTAATGATAGTTGACATATTAGAAAGAGTTTAAAATTTTGAGATGCACCTCCAGAATAGAAGCGAATGGAGAGCTTTTAGAGTTATGAAACACTGCAGTGTCTGATGACCTTACAAGAGAATTGCTTTAAGTCAATAAGTCAGACTATTCTACACATTTCTTATAATTTTAGCTCATCTTTGTAGATAACAAATACAATGGATCCGAGAAATATTAAATCGGGTATAACGAAATTCATGAATTAACGATCTAAAATTCTTTATGCTATGTTCTTGTTGGGTTTTTTTCTTATATATTTCTGATATATTTCTTACTCTCTATCCTTGTTTCTTTGTTTGTTTGTTTGTTTTATTTTCTAGTTTGTTTTTTTTTTGGGGGGGGGGGTCGGTGGGGGCGGGGTGGGGTTGTTTACTGTTTTTATAATGTTTACATTTTAGCATTTCGAGGAGTGGGGGGGGGGGGGGCTTTATTATTTTACCTTTACTAATTATCTTGACTTATTCCAACTTTCCTTTAAAAAGTGACTGGATATAACAAATGCTGATCCTCAGCCCCGCCCACATCGTTATATCCGAGTCCAGAGTATCATTATCTTCCTCCACTCTAGGTAGTCTGGTTTGACCCCATGCCTATCGCGTTCTAAGTCCAATGATGAGCCCTCTTCATCACTTAGGGCTCTCTTATCTCTCACATGACAGGCCCTACCGTTGAGGCACCTGTTTCAGATAGCACTCACGGTTAAAGACAGATCGAGAGCATGGACCAAGACTGCACGTGGCTAGTGAGCAGGTTTTAAATATTTTTACACTTTTACCGTCGCCCATCGAGATACATAGGCTTCTAATGGGTCATTTATAGGAAAAATCACGTTGGATTCAAAGTGGCGTTTGTACTATAAACCATTCCACAAAACTTGAAAAAATTGATCTTTTGGAGCAATATGTGCATTGAAC
Source organism: Berghia stephanieae (assembly GCF_034508935.2). Lineage (NCBI taxonomy): Eukaryota > Metazoa > Mollusca > Gastropoda > Nudibranchia > Aeolidiidae > Berghia > Berghia stephanieae. Next base: position 98,310,048 of record NC_088362.1, on the reverse strand, counting down.
ATTATTTAGATTTTAAAATGCGTTATATAAATGTAATGAATCATTTTCTTTTTATTATTAATAAGGTCCATGGAACCAGATTTGATTTTATTTTCTGTAGCGTTAAATCACGGGCCGTAAAATTTGATAGCTACTTTTTGGATAAGTAGAAAATCTATCGCAAAATACTTTCCACCAGATCAAACACACCCAGCCACTCAATCAATACTGGATGGACAGATGAAAATGTGAGCAGAACGTTTTTCCTATGGGGCTTCTGTCGACATGCTTAACGAAATATTCTAACACCAGGATCCAGTTTAGGTCGTGTTAGGAATTCAACACGGTACCTCAACACAGCCACGGAAACACAATCTTCAAATATTGAAAAACACAAAGGATTTGCTAGGATGAATAAGGGAAATTCGCAACAGCAAAGCGATGTTTGGCTTTGTTGTCTTAATATAAAAAATAGTAGTCTTTTATGGAACCGGAATTTGTCCCGGACAATAGCAATTGCTTGCTACCCTTTTGATAGGACGCTTGTCTATCGCAGTGCTGGGTACGACGAGGGGGGAGGGGGGGGAGGGTCAGAAAAAAATATCGACTGCACCCTGTTTCGATCTCGGTCCCTTTGATTGCGAAGCGAGTGCTCTACCAACTGAGCTATCGCCCCCCCCCCTTCCACCCTCGGGTCTTAATATAAGATATATAATATAATATTATGTACATACGATTATGTACTGCGTGCTATGTTTATATTTCCCAATTAATAAATAAATAGATATATAGATACAAAGATTTAAATATACATAGATTTATATACATATAGAAAATAAACAAATACAGGGTTTCCATAAAGTATTTCCCGGATTTCAAAGACTCATTTTTCTAAAACCGTTATTGATATTTACTTCTGGTTTTCACTATCTTCTATGAAAAAGCCATACATTTATGCCCATTAGCCACAGACCCATAGAACATCACTAAATTTAGCAAAATTAACATAAACTTACAACACCTCATTTTTCTCTCCTTCTATTTCGGAATAGCAACAGTGCGTCAAAAATCGCTCGGTCGACCGGAGTGTGATCAATCTCTCACTATGTATATCTTCAAATATAGATTATCCTATTTTAAAAAAAGTAAAAGTTGTTTTCCTGTGATGGTCAGCAAACTGAGTTATGAAAGGTTGTTGAGCTATCTTTTGACGATTTTGTTTCATGCAATCACATTACACAATAAGATTGCGTTGCTCTTTTGTCATTCCGAAATAAAAAGATAGAAAAATGATTTCATTTATGTTCAGGGTGATTTTGCTAAATTTGGGGATGTAATGTGAAGGCTGATGACTTTTCCCTAGAAGATGGTGAAAACCAAATTTAGATATCTACAACGGTTTTAGAATAAGAACTCTTTAAAATCAGGGAAGTATTTTATGAACACCATGTACAAAATTAAAGATACGTAATAGTGCTAAATTCTAAAATTACGATAAGGGTGTTGATCGGCAAACATATTGTCCCTTGACTAAAAATACATAGATAAGAAGGCTTTCAAAATTTGATTTAATTCTCTATTTATCCGTAAAAGACTCTTACGGTAATGAGGAAGATGATGATGGTGTTGATGCTAAATATAATAATACAGCAGTCAAAATAATGATGATAAAAGTGATATAGTTATTTTTATTCAAAAACAGTAATAATAATATTGATACGAGTGATAATAATAATAATAATAATAGTAATAATAATGAAAATAGTAATAATAATAATAATAATAATAATAATAATAATAATAATAATAATAATAATAATAATAATAGTATTATTAATGATAATAATAATAATAATAACAATAATAATAATAATAATAATAATAATAGTATTATTAATGATAATAATAATGATAATAATAATATAATATAATAATAATAATAATAATAATAATAATAATAATAATAATAATAATAATAATAATAATAATAATAATAATAATAACCATCATCATCATCATCATCATCATGATAGAAGTGTCGGAGATTCATCACACCGACAATCAACCCCGCTTATCACACACCAATCATCTATGACGGATGTTCCGTTATGACACTTACAAGACGTATGCTTGTACTAAGGGGACCTAGTGGTCATGATTGGTGCTGCTCACCACAGTCAGTCAAGTGCTCACCTAGATCATTGACAAGTGTGATTGAAGACTAATGCTCACTGAGATCACTGACATGAGCCAGATCCTAATGGGCATGATCTATATTACATTTCCATGTGGTCACATTGGTCACATTGCAAAATGTGCTCATAGTGACCCACTTAGTGAAAAGTGTTCACAGCTTTTTAAATATCTAACATCACGCTCGGTCTTTTTATTCAGATTGACACATGGGTATGTTTTTAACTTTTGTAAACAAAGCAACGTGTTTACATTTGTTTAAAAATATCCAATCGTTGGACAGCAAATCATGTGATTGGTTGGACGAAAACATGAATATCGATCGCTCCCATTGGTCATTTTGCTCAGCATGACTCATGGGTATGTTTACAACTTTCATAAACAAAGCATCGTGTTTAGATGCATTGAGAAATGTCCAATCGTTGTACAGCAACAAATCATGTGATGGATGACTAGGTTGGACGAAAACATGAATATAGATCGTTCCCATTATGAGAAATAATGCGACCCATTATTTTCTATCGTTTATATAGCGCAATATTCACGAAACATCCAATGTGTGTCACAGGGAGTCTTAAAATGAATTTATACGACAGAGCCAGAAAAGAAAAGAACTGGGGATCGAACCTTGGCACTCGCACCTTTTTTCAGATTTATCATTTTCCATCAGTGTTCGGTATTGCAAATTTTACTTTCACATCTTTATAATATATTGTTATTTCATGTTTATCACTATAGATAGTATGCAGATGACGTCACTCAGGCCTTTGTTATTGTTTTTGCCATCCGCGTTTGTGAGTTGTTCTCACTAAACTGTATTAACCAGACTATAAAAGTTCATGGTTACACAGAGTTTGTGTGTTGGTCCGTTATACTTCCGGATGGCAATATTGTGAACTCCTTGGCCAAGCGCATTCTATCTATAGATAGGATGTGCTTGGCTAAGAAACTCACAACATTGCCATCGGGAAGTATAACAGACCAACACACAAAACTGTGTGACACATTGAACGTTTATAGTCTGGTTGATACAGTTTAGTGAGAATTACTCATAAACATGAATGGCAAAAAAAAAAAAAAACAATAACAAAGACCTGAGTGACGCCATCTTCATTCTATCTATAGATAGTATGCGCTTGGCTAAGAAGCTCATAACATTGCCATCCGGAAGTATAACGAACCAGCACACAAAACGGTGTGTATCCATGAACGTTTATAGTCGGGTTGATACAGTTCAGTGAGCATTACTCATAAACGCGGATGGCAAAAAACAATAACAAAGACCTGAGTGACGTCATCTTCGAACTATCTATATGGATATTACACTACATAGAAGTTCAGATCTTTAAAAATGTTATCCTCTGTATATCAAGAATTTTCAGATTATTATTTTGTTTGTTCCGGGGCCTTTATAAAACCATTCACTTTAATATCTACTGAATTTAATGATGAAAAAAAAGAACCACTTACCCGCTTCCGGTGGAACGGCATAGGAATTGAGATAGCACCAGTCATTCCCACTACATTCTGATGACGTCATTGACCTTGGACTCGAACTGGACACGGTTAATGGGGGCACCAGCATATTGCTTATACTGTTATGAGATATTATATTATTATTATTGTTGTTATTATTATTGGCGGCAGTTGTTGTTGTTGCCGACGGCGTGACTCCACTGTGGAGCAATCTTCCGCTGCCAATATGCTCAAACGTTGTTGTTGTATTTGGAGGACTCTGATTGCTGTCTCTTTGATGTTGTGATGTGCTGAGGCAAGTGTTAGTATTATTATTATTAATATTGCTGTTGCTAGTATCACTGTTTTCTCTGGTGATATTGCTATGAGAAGAACTGTGCATGGTGAGTTTAGCTAGCTGGATGGTCTAGATTTATTTCGTCAAATATTGTGGATTTATGGTCTCATACAAGATCCATGGTCACCACTTATTTTGCAATCATGTGTGTTACTACGTTGTGTGATGTCACTGATACAACTATTGTAGCCGTTGCTTTTGTTGTTGTTTTTTTTTCTGGTTATTGTTGTTATTGTTTCAGATGGCACTTCTGTCTTCGTTGCTACTTGAGTGCGTACTTAGATGTGGATTGAAGAAGTGATATGACGTGAGATTGGAGGTGCTGATGTCGCTGGGTCGGGGAGAAAAGGACTGGTACATCAACGGACACGCTGAAAAAAAGATATTGTAAAATGAATTACCTCCTAATTTAGATTTGTTAAATTATTTGAATTAATAGGTTACTAATTATGACAACAACGATTCAATTATTAAATAATAAATAAACAAATAAATAAATAAATAAATAGATAAATAAATAGATAAATAAATAGATAAATAAATAAATAGATAAATCATATAGCACCTAAACATCCACGTTAATAGTGCTCGGCGGCCGGCGGTACTCTGCATAATAAAATGATTTTTTAAAAATAAAACAACAAAAAATTAAAAATCACGACCCTAGACGCATGAATGCAGAAACAAATTCTAAGCAACATCTATTTCATAAAACAAATAATCCTTACGGAACAATTCAGTCTTCAGACATTTCCTGAATTAAAGTGAAATATGATGGTCTGATTGGGATGAGAAGATAGTGAAGATAAAGAAAAGAGTAATAGTAATGAATGAAGTTGTAGGTGGAAATGAAGAACTCTGAGTGTGGAGGGGAAAAGGGGGTGGGGTGGGAAAGAGGGAGATGAAGACGAGGAAGATGACAAGAAAGAGATGATGATGTGGTGGTGGTTTGGTGGTGATGACTTTGATAATGACAGTGGGAAAGAGAGGAGACGGAGGAGGAGAAGAAGGAGGAGGATGTGGGTGTGGGGGTGGAGGTGAAGGAGTTGGAAGAGGAGGAGGTGGAGGAGGAGGAGGAGAAGAAGAAGAAGAAGAAGAAGAAGAAGAAGAAGAAGAAGAAGAAGAAGAAGAAGAAGAACAACAACAACAACAACAACAACAACAATAACAACAACAACAACAACATCAACAACAACAACAACAACAACAACAAGAAGAAGCAGAACAATAACAACAACAACAACAACAACAACAACAACAACAACAACAACAGTTTCCTTCTAATGGCACCCCTGCTCATTGGAATTTCTACGCAACAAAACACACATTTCACGCGACCACACTGCTAGTTTTTTTTCCCACAGAAATAACAAACAGGGTTACCATAATAAACAATCAGCGCCGTATTACCGTCACGTGACAAAACACAATTTTACTCATTTTGGGGGGAAAAGTTTAATTCATTCATCACTTTATAAACCCGAGACTTTTTTTAAACTTAAAATATTTGAGATTTTATATAGTGTAATATCCATTAACGTGCTCAAAGCGCTTTAAAAAGGGACCATGACCGACAGCAACACGTAATGATATGTAGAACGAGACATGACGCCTGTTAGGCGATATTCCAATTAGTGGGTAGTAGTGGGTATGTAGTCATCTTGGAGTTGAGATTTTTGGGGGCCGGGTAATTTAATTGTATTGATATATATCTATATATATATATATATATATATATATATATATATATATATATATATATATATTAAATTTTGTCAAAATAAAGATACTGTGTTTTGTCCACGTACGGCTCCGTATTGTTTCAATGTTATTGTTCAGCTGTAGGGAGTGTTTTATGCTTGACAGAGTCAGGGGAAGATCTATTGTTTACAATGTAGAGTTTATTTTCTCCGTAGATAATAATAAATATTTCTTGTCAATGACTCATTTTGATTTCATTTTTCATTCTTTTTAAATATATTTTACAAGTTTTTATTTTTTCATATATTTTTTTTTTCTGTTAGTTTGACGTTGCATATGTTTTATATCAAATTTCAAGGATGTATCATTATCTTTACACTAGAATTGTGTTACTGGGTTTTATATTCAGTTTAATTCTGCTACTCTCGTTCCGAAAATGGCCTTTGTAGTGAGTGAGGCGTTGTGTATTTAAACATTAATCAAGATATTTTGAGCATGGTCAATTACCAGATGGGTACAAAAAATTGTCAAACTATGGCAGCGTTGTTGTGTCCTTGGGCAAGGAATTTTACAAACAATTTTTTACTTGACACACAGGTATAGTGTAGTGTATAGGCATGACAAATAATGTAAGTTTGCTACTCCGTCAAAGTAAGACGCGTGGCAGTTAGTCGACCTTTGATCTATGAAATAAAAATTTGCTTTTATTGGCCTATTGTGGAAATAAATTTTAAAATATTTGAAGTGCATTGAGCATGGTGGATTTATGGAAAGAAGTTGTTGATTTTACATATATCTATACCCGACTGCTTTTCTTGTTGATGATTCTTATCCCAAAATTGAACTTTCTTTAGAAGATTCAATCTCCGAGAGATTTAGATACCCCCCCCCCTTCTCCCCGCCCCAACTTGTCCAAATGTATTGAACCTGAGACAAGCGTACGTAGCGTTTGGTTAGAGTGCGGTTATGTGGTATTGTGGTATGCATGACACTTGCTTTCGGATCGGAAGGTTCTGCGTTCGAGCCTCGCTCGGGGCATAGTTGAGTCCTCAGAAAAGGCTCTTTATTCTCTCACCGTATTCATGTGTAAAATGAGTACCTGGCCGTTAAAAGCATTGTCTCTCTCGGAAAAAAAATTATAATATCGCCTAACAGGCGTGATGTCTCTTTCCACATGTTACGTGTTGCTGTTGGCCAAGATCCTTGTAAAGCGCTTTGAGCACTTTAAGTGGATATCGCGCTATATAAAAGCTCGTGTTTAAATGTTGCCTTACGGGTGTCTTATTTTGGTGTCTTAAAGTATAATAAATGGCCGCATAATAAATGGCCGTATAATAAATGGCTGTATAATAAATGGCCGTATAATAAATGGCCATACTTTCATATGGCTTGATGTGGGGAAAAATACCCTTCTGATTCTGAAATATTATATTGAGTGAGTGCTGCTATTTGCAGGTCTGATAATCCAAATTGTTATGGCCTCATTGCTGAAATGAAAATACTATCAAATCAACGCAAATGATTGTCCAGTTCAACAATCTTGAATCAAGTCCATAATTGCTATTGGTTATCAGACCTGCAAATATATGTACGTCGGCATTGGCCATTCTATTGTATGCGTTATGTAAAGTTATTTACTTCTTCTCTTGACTTAGATGCCTTTCGCGTCTCGACCGAAAGATCGGGTCGCCTTGGCTGTTTCCAGTATTTCCTGTGTGAGGTGTCTCCAATATTGCCGGTCCTCTGCTAGGGTTCTCAGATTTTCAAGGTCCCCTGCCGTTATGAGACTAATGCTTTGTCCAAGTGTTGTGATGTTTTTGTTTAGGATCACGGGGAGTGTTGTGATCGGTCTTCCTCTGAAAAGGTTCCCGTGTTTTTGGAAGTATCCCGACATGGCTTGGTTTGCTGGTATGTTTTTGTCCCTGCGTAGTATGTGACCGAAAAGTTGCCATCGTTGTTGTAAAATGTCAAGGGAGATTGGTCTTTCTTTTGTGATCTTATAGAGTGATTCATTTGAGATCTTTTTGGGGTATTTGATGTCCAGTACCCTTCTTAGCTGTGTGCGATGGAAGGCATCCAGATGTTCTTCTTCGGATTTTGTCAACGCCCAAGTGCCGCAGTTATACAGAAGTACCGGTTTTACAAGAGCATGGTACAGTTTCAGTTTGGTTTTTCTCTTTATTTTGTCACCTCTAATCCA
>NC_088362.1:98274662-98294662 GCF_034508935.2 Berghia stephanieae | reverse complement strand
GGGGCGAAAGAAATCTCTCTTGACAGCAAACGATTGTAGTACGAGAAGAGCAACTCTCCAAATCGACAGATTTTGTGGACATTATAAGAAAAAGGCATAATATGACTTCCGACATTGGTTGGAACGAAATGAAGACAACTTGACGTAATTTTTAAATGTTTTTGCACCGTCTTGTGCGTTACCGTTAGTAGAGCTCAAGCAAACAAAGTATCCCATTGTTTATTTAACTATTGAATACAACTCACGATTTGTTTTCTTTTGTGGTCAAAGACTTGTCTTTTGGCGTAATAGGATTCAGTAGTCTGATGTCACGCCACCCGGCAACGGCGGCCATCTTGGTTCTAAACAAAGAAAATCATTACATTTTATTCTTCATGCTGGCTAGAACTTTTCATTCCCTTTTCATATGCCTTGTGATCAGAATGTGTAAAAGTCAAAACATGATCAAATTTATGGGGTTTTTTTCCCTCTGGAAACGCTTTTATGCTCGCCAGAGAAATATTTCATACGGGCGTCCGCTATTGTTCCGATAGTTTAGAGCCAGTGTTACTAAGTTACCATGCGTCATTGGGAAGGAAGTGACGTTACGACTATTTAAGAGTATTTCGTGGTCTTAGTGTCAGTATATAAGTTAACGATGGCTCCGCTAAAACCGTAGCCATCGTTAACTTATAGCCTGACACTAGAATCATCTGGGACTTGTAGTTTGACGTCAATTTTTAGGTTTGAGCAACGTCTAGTGAGTTGTCGTTAGTAGAGCTCAAGGTAACAAGTGATTCCATTGGTTGAACTTATTAATACAACTCACGATTTGTTTTCTTTTGTGGCAAAACACTTGTCTTTTGACGTCATTGTTTGGTCAGTGTCAGGCTTATGTCCAGTTTATGTACCCATTGTTAACTTAAAGCCTGGCACTGACCAAAAACTGACGTCAAAAGACGAGTCTTTGGCCACAAAAGAAAACAAATCGTGAGTTGTATTCAATAGTTCAACCAAGGGGACCACTTGTTTCCATGAGCACTACTAACGACAACTCACTAGGCGGTGCAAAACCAAATAATGACGCTAAAAGACGAGTCCTTTTGGGTCTCAGTGTCAGGTTATAACTTAACGATGTTTACGCTAAAACCCGCTAAGATCCATATTATTGTGACGTCATTGTTATGATTTTTTTTACACAGCCTAGTCAGTTGTCGTTGGTGGTGCTCAAGGAAACAAGTGATCTCATTGGTTGAACTATTGAATACAACTCACGATCTGTTTTATTTTGTGGCCAAAGACCTGTCTTTTGACGTCATTCATTTGATGGCCAGTGTCAGGCCATGAGTTTACGACGGCCACGATTTGACTCATGTATTATCTTCCAAACCATGTCAATGATAAGGGGCCAAATCAATAGGATTCAACAGTCATGACGTCACTTCTCTTGTCATGACGCATGGTGACTTAGTAACCGGCTCTAAACTATCGGAACGATGGCGGACGGCCTTATGAAATATTTCTCCGACGAGCATAAAAGTGTATCCAGAAGAGAAAAACATTATAAATATGATCCTGTTTTGACTTTTATACATTCTGATCACATGAAATATTAAAAGTTCTAGCCGGCATGAAGAATATAAAAAGTACCCATGTTCTTTGTTTAGAACTTAGCTGCTCGCCGTTGCTGGGCGACGTGACATCAAACTAGTGAATCCAATTCATTATGTGTTCTTTTACCTTTTACAGTCTCAGAAAACGGTCTTGTTAATATTGCATGCATGTCATTTAGCAAGGCAAATCACCATAAGAACAATTGTTTCTAAAACTCATTGTAATGTAGAAGATAACTAATGGATTATTGTTTATTGTAGCAACGATAAAAAGATGATATTGTTTTCTTATTGCATGATAGTGTTTACATTGACACGGAGAATAGTTAATCATTGACACCTGTGTCAATACCATTGTATAGTTTTACAACTACGATGTGTTTGCAGTGAAACAGAATTTTACTGTAATGGCAATGGAAAAAAAAATAATGATAATAACATTGAGGAGATGGAGGAGGAGGATGAGGAGCGTGAGGATAATAATGGTGATGGTGATGATGATGTTGACGATATTGATGAAAATGATGATGATGATGATGATGATGATGATGATGATGATGATGATGATGATGATGATGATGGAGTATGATGACTATGATTATCAGTATCATTTCCGGATGGCAATGTTGTGAGTTTCTTAGCCAAGTGCACATCATTTATTATAGCCCTTCTGTCTTGTACCATGTCGTCAAATAGATGTCTTTTGTAGTTGTTACAGTAACTATAGGGAATGAGATTAGCGGAAGAGTAGCGTCCCACGAGGACGAGAGACGCATGCGCACAACCAACATGACTTTCTCTCTCTAACAACAAGATATGAAGTGAATAGAAAAGTGCCAGAAGACAATAGAGAATAAAAATTTTTCGCGGCGGTGGTGGGGTTTGAACCTGCGACCTTATTGGTACGACAACTCCGCCTGGCAGGTGAGAGCGTGGCTCTACCGTGTGAGCTATCCACGAACACAAAAAATATTCGTTTCAAACCCAAAGTCATTACTAGATCCCTCTCTCACCCACTTCTTGAGACCGCCGATTCGTTCGTACACCACCATCGCGAATAATTAAAAAAATTTTTATTCTCTATTGTCTTCTGGCACTTTTCTATTCACTTCATATCTTGTTGTTACCAACATAAGTGCCTGCTCCACTCACTTTTCTGAATTAAAAATTCACCCCATACACCGGAGCATACTCAATGTCTCAATCGTTTCTATGTTATATGTTTGTGTTGAGAATATTGGCTATTAAGCTTAACTGCTGGTCAAAATTATTCGCGATGGTGGTGTACGAACGAATCGGCGGTCTCAAGAAGTGGGTGAGAGAGGGATCTAGTAATGACTTTGAGTTTGAAACGAATATTTTTGTGTTCGTGGATAGCTCACACGGTAGAGCCACGCTCTCACCTGCCAGGCGGAGTTGTCGTACCAATAAGGTCGCAGGTTCAAACCCCACCACCGCCGCGAAAAATTTTTATTCTCTATTGTCTTCTGGCACTTTTCTATTCACTTCATATCTTGTTGTTACCAACATAAGTGCCTGCTCCACTCACTTTTCTGAATTAAAAATTCACCCCATACACCGGAGCATACTCAATGTCTCAATCGTTTCTATGTTATATGTTTGTGTTGAGAATATTGGCTATTAAGCTTAACTGCTGGTCATAATTATTCGCGATGGTGGTGTACGAACGAATCGGCGGTCTCAAGAAGTGGGTGAGAGAGGGATCTAGTAATGACTTTGAGTTTGAAACGAATATTTTTGTGTTCGTGGATAGCTCACACGGTAGAGCCACGCTCTCACCTGCCAGGCGGAGTTGTCGTACCAATAAGGTCGCAGGTTCAAACCCCACCACCGCCGCGAAAAATTTTTATTCTCTATTGTCTTCTGGCACTTTTCTATTCACTTCATATCTTGTTGTTACCAACATAAGTGCCTGCTCCACTCACCTTTCTCTCTCTAATAACTTTTCCGCCGGTGACGTCACAGACTATGGGTGACGTCCAATCAAGGGACGCTACTCTTCCGCTAATCTCATTCCCTATACAGTGTTTTACTGGTGCTTGGATTTGGTGTGAAGGATGTGCATCTGCTGACCTGTTTTAACCAGTTAACTACCGCACTCTAGAAAGGCGCGTATGTAAAAATTTGGCCAGGAAACTCGTCCTTCAATAAACATAGATCGATTTAAATGACTTTCATCTTGGCAAATCTCTCAAACCTGGGACCTCTAGCGGTGTCTTTCCAGAGTACGGCAGCACTAAGTGGTTAAAAGCGATAATCGATGATGTGATGATAATGATGGCGACGACAACGGCGTTAATATTTGGGGGGGGGGCATTTTTTTGTTTAAAAAAAAATATTATCACACTAATTTGTAGCTTATAATATATAATCAATAATTGATAATACTCCTACAACCCATTTTCATCATATACCCCCCCCCCCCCTCCCCCCACCCACATCGCATAATTTCCCACGCAAATATCATTTACATACAAGATATGTTTTTTATCACACAGTCACAATAATATATATCTCTATGTGATACGGAATCAGCTCAGTTTCAAATCACTGTACGGTCGTATAATGAATAAACGCCTTTTTCTTTCATTTGTCTAAAAACCATTTGATTGAAATATCGATTAAATCAACCAACCATCACAAAGATTATCAAACCTAAGACTTCTAATAATTATTATGTATCGCTTCAAAAGAACACTCTTCTTTCAAATAATATGTGACGAGTTGAGAATCATCTCAGTTTATCGAAATTCGAAGTTTGAAATTTTTGCCAAAATATTAAAAAGGTCTTTCATTCCAGTTTGGCAGTAAAGAATAGAGAGTAGATGGATACCAGACAACCTACTGTGGTATGTCCTACCTATCTCTGGTGTTTGTAGAATTAAAGAGCAATGGAAAATGTGTCTGGGTTGTCATTATCTTTATCATTATGTGGAACTACTGTTACTACTACTACTACTACTACTACTACTACTACTACTACTACTACTACTACTACTACTACTACTACTACTACTACTACTACAACTACTACTACAACTACTACTACTACTACTACTACTACTACTACTACTACTACTACTACTACTACTACTACTGCTACCACTACACTACTACACTACTACTACTACTACTACTACTACTACTACTACTACTACTACTACTACTACTCTACTACTACTACTACTACTACTACTACTAACTACTACTACATACTACTACTACTACTTTTCTACTCTACTACAACAACAACTACTACTACTACTACTACTACTACTACTACTACTACTACTATACTACTACTACTACTACTACCACCACGACCACAACTTCATCATCATCATCTTCTTTTGTCTCCTTCTTCTTGAGCTCTTCAAGTCGTACCACGGTAAGTTTCGCCAGGGAGGTGTCGTGTTAATGTATCCTGTCTGACACTGACCCCGTAACTTTTTATTCTCTGTTTTCATCTGGCCGTCCTATTTAATGCCTTATCGATGATACAAGTAGACTTGCGCTATGTGTCTGTGGTATGACACGCTTTCGATCGAGCCTGTGTTCGAGCCTCGCGCTCGCGCATAGTTAATCCTTGAAAAGGCTCTTACTCACATTTTCACCGCAGGTAAAGTACTGGCGAACGCATTTCTTGCGAAATGTATATCGCTATAGCGTATGTCCGTACATGTAATGTCGTGACGCCTAACGCTTTGAGATTAGGATATTCGATAAAGCTCTTTATTAATTAATATCTTCTTTCGCAGTTTACGAGATGAACCGATAGAGTTTGTATCATGGTAACGGTCGTTAAGAGGTTATGGGCTTGAAATGATCTGTGAAACTTTAATCACAGATACAATTTTTCAAAATTATATTTAAAAATTCATCGTTAATTTGTCAATTTTGAGTATATAATCAACATTTTAATTGATTTAAAGAGCTAGATATTTCATATCAGTCCTCTGTAATTGCGACATGATGTAGATAATAAGCAATTGATCGTCAATTCAAATTTTGATGCAAACTAAGATGCAACATTATAACCGTTAAAGCGTGTTGTTTTTATTAGGAAACTAGTATTCTGTGACTTCATAGTCTCTAGCAGGAACCACTGAGTTAGCACGAGATTTTTTGGAAACATGATGAAAAAATCTTTTTCTTGGTGGCGCGAAACTTGTTTACATAATATTTGATAGTGTAAAATGTCTAATTTTATGACAATAGTTTTAGAGTAGTTTTTTTTCTACAGGAGACAGAGAAGAAAACGTTTTTGATGTGATATCAATATGGCTCAAAATCTTTATTCAGTTAAGACAAATTCATTCAGAGGTTGACACAATTTTTTACAACTTTTGATAGAGGGACAGGTGAGAAAAAAACCCAGAAAAATACCCGCCATTAATAAAAAAAATAATCTATAAATAAAATAATTTGACAAATTCTACCTTGGAATCTCCTCCACCCTCTCTCTCTCTCTCTCTCTCTCTCTCTCTCTCTCTCTCTCTCTCTCTCTCTCTCTCTCTCTCACTCTCCCCCCCCCCCCCCCCCCAACCAAAGTCGACTGAAAAATATGGTCAATAGAACTTGAGTTTTAAAAACCGTGTTTACGAAAGTGTTGTCTACTACTACACAGCAATGAGACCACGGAAGCATCTTATGCTGACCAATAGCCAATAATTGGGCAATTGGCAAATGCATGAGGTTTGACCATGACGTTTCAACATTCTGCGTTCAGCCCTTGAGCAATCTATAACAAAGGGAGGTAAGTGGCAAGTAGGTTTCTCCCTAGTCATCTTCTTAATTGGCATTCCAGCCATCATCAGTGTCTGCAGCAGGTTTGGCTTAGGAAATACGAAAGGCAGTGTTGGATTTCTCAATTCAAACTATTGCAAATACTACATGCCTTTTGGTAGAGGAAGTGTTGCATATCTGGTGTGCAGGTGAGTTTAAGCCCTAAGGTCATGTATGATATTAATTATCTCCCCTTGTCAACAAATACCTATCATCAAGGGACACAATCCATCAAATTCTCTCTAAAGTAAATATTACAGGCGTGCAGAATTGTTTCCAGTACGTGTTATGATATCTTAATTAAAATTATAACAAAGCTGGAGAGGAGAAAAAGAAGAAAGATAATGTAAACAAGGTAGGGGGTGGGGGGGGGGTGAGGTAGAAAATATGTTTGATTTTTGATTGGTTGATTTATCTATTCTTCCGATTAAAGAAATATATAAATGCGATTGGAAAAACAAAAACAAAACAAAATGATTTTATTCCCAAAAGGAGACGTTCTGCTTGCTACTTGCTACGCACATAACTGCTACTTCTCAATTCACCAATTTTAACAAGGATTTCTTATTTAATTATTTGAGTCTTGCAGGTTTACGTGGTGTCCGTTTTGGCCAATTTCACTTCTTGAAAATGAGGAAGAAATTCTCTCCGAGTCCATGTCAATGTTCAGCGTAAAACAAGTGTCATTGTCTGGTTAAAGATCTAAAGAAGACTGTATGAAAGGTGCCAGACAAAGCCAGAAAGAAAAATACAAGAAATAAACCATCCCAAAAACCTGTATACCTTAAATGGGGATCGAACCTCAGACCTTCTGGTTTACCGGTCAGACGTGCTGCCATACACTTGTTCAGATCTGTATCTTACACCAATGCCTGCTATCCGAGTTCCCTAATGTAAAGCTGTATTATGGACCTTACAGATCTGACCGTTTTCACAAAGGAAGCAAAGCCGTCGATGGAAGTTAACTTTCTTGAAGCCTGATCGCAATGTTACTGCTAATGCTGTGAGGCTTTGTGGTCTTGTGGTATAACAAATTGAGCTTATAAAACGCAATATCAACTAAACGTGCTCAAAACACTTCACAAAGGGTCCCGGACCAACAGCAACACATAACATGTAGACAGACATGGCCTTTAGGTGTAATACATTTTTCTGACAAAGACAACGCTGTTCACGACAGGGGCTCACTCTACACTGATACGTGAGAGAATGAGAGTAAAGAGTCTATTTCATTTCGATCCGAAAGCGAGTTTCGTATCACAAGACCATACAACACTCGCCTTCGGAACAGTAGTTTCCTAATTCGAATCTCAATCTTAGCGGCACAAGGTTGTCGTTTTGGATAAAAGCTCTTTCCTCACATTTAATTGTAAAATGAGTTCATGGCGGTAACAGTCTTGTCTCAGTCGAAAACATATTGAGAAAGCGCCTCCAGTTAGGACGCAATGTAAATTGTTTTTAGCACATTAAATGGATGTTGCGCTGAATAAAAGCTTTTTAATGTTGAGGAGAATCTTGTTTGTAAATTTGAAGTTATTTGAAGAGTATAACGGAGATATTGGATGGGTATTATGAAATATATCTTGCTCTCATGTGTTAGTAAATTTAACGTGTTCCCAAAACGGCATGTCTAATGTTGCTCCGCCGTTAAGAACTCGTTCTTAATCTTAAACGCTGATTACTAGAATCCAGTACCACCCTACGTCTTTTAGAAAAATCGAAATCGGTATCGTTCCCGAGTTCAATCAAATAATATGTCTTCTTATCCCGCTGTACACCTAGCGAATATTAGGGAGCTGGATTTTTAAAACCTGATGGAAAGTACATTTTTGCGATAAGTTAGTGCGCTTTTTAGCTGTAACAATAAATTACTACGCTAATATTGTAACACCTCGGAAACCAGTATAAACTCCGGTTTCTGTCTTATTTTTAAAACCTCCAACGGACTATTTCTCTGTCGTCATAATGGACAAAGGTCGTATAATGTTCACTTGCAATGTATCGGCACATGCTCTCTTTATAATCTGGCAATAAATATCACACTTGATTTCAAAATCAAATTGTTATCTTCATCACCAATGCTAGCTGTCTAAATGTTCAAGTCTGTCATTGCCAACGTCTAGTGTCTTTTCTAGCTCTCTCCACAGCAACCTTTCTGGGGTTTTTTTCCTTGGAAATTGAAATGTTTCCCAAGGCCTGGCTCTTGCCCTGCGGACGCGAGCACTCATGGAATCCTGGTTTTGTGACGTTTACCGTTCACCACCAGTCCTCTGGAGATGTACAAGGAAAATGTCAGCGTCACCTTCTAAATAAACAACAGAGTAAGCTGGAAAACCAACTGTGCCTCACACTGACGATAAAGAAATATCATTTTGGCCAAAAAAGGTTAAGTTCTTACCATCGATTGACAATGACTCCTGAGTTTTCAAAAATATGTTAAATATGACACTTCGAAAAGGCTTGCATTTTAGACTTTTTGACAACTTTGGAGTCCCCTAAATATATTGATATTTAATGTAAAAGATTTCTGTCCACAATGAAAAAGCGTTTTGTCAGAGGACAGCCGATAACTGTTTTGGACCGGTCGACAGGCAATTACAAAATAGAGAGGCGAGAAGTTACAATTTACATTACGAGAAGAATGTGTTTGATATGGTGGGGTGAAGAAATGGGGGATTGTATACAAAGGGTCCGTGTTGAATGGTTTGACTATGAGATGTAACAGGCTTGACCACACAATAAATATTATCGTTTTGATGGGCTCTGGATTGGACAAGTTATGGTCAGTAAATGATCATTCTTCATGGGTATTAAACAATGTACATGCTTCAACTATGAGCGGTCGTTGGAGTTAGTGGCCCTTGGTATTAGTGGCAAGATATCCTTTCTTGTTAAAAGTCCAGAGTGGTTTTGTGTCGACAGTGAAGCGGCCGAATAAGTGACGACAGTGATCGTAAATCGGTGGCTGCAGAGGCTGGGTAAGTCTCTAAACACACACTATCTCACACAATTCAGACATGAATGAGTACCTTGCTATAGGTGGCAATGGATATTTTGGTGGATTAGTACAAAGAAAAATAAGGACGCATAAGTCAATCAATTTATTATATTAATTGAGTTTTTTTTCCCCCACGCAAATAGAGTCGCTGGGGTTGGGACGGGCGGGGTTTGTGGAAAGGGGCAAGAAAGTAATGCGGTTAATTCTATTCTCAGTGATCCTGCTTTTTTTTTTTTTTAACATGGTCCATTGCATGACTTAAAGTAGAAGCGGAGTCATTTAGATGGTTAAACATGAGCTTTTCCGTGTTTCTGTGAATGAAAGAATAAAACTGCCTCAGTCGCTCAGCTGTATGGTGTGGTGTCTCGAAATGTAACGAAATCAAAACGATCTTGTGCGCGATCGCTATCAGCTAATAGCAAAAAAAACAAATTATAGTCACGATGTTGTTTTAGTTGTGTCCTCGAGGAAAGCACTTTTTGTTATAAGTCAAATGTTTTATGTGGATGTTTCTGTCTAACCTATCTGCTGTTTTGAAAAGGACGCTCAAATTTACCCAATCAACTTTTTGAAACCTTTCATTATCAGCCAACGTTCTTACAACATATCGCATTTGTAAACATACAATAAATCAACAAACCGTTTTATTTGAGACACCTCGCATCCAGCGAATGCTCTCCCTTGTTTACTGTGGTAGGTACATGTTTGTGTACGGTATCATTAATAATATTAATATATTCGTTGACGTGACAATGATGAGTGTTTGTGTTGGGTAGAAAACACCCCAGGAGGCTCTGACACTTGCACTTGCTTGAGTGCACTCCCTTGGGTCGACAAGCGTTACCTCTCTTGCCACTGAAACGGTCTCCCTTGGTGGCTGCCATTAAATCGCCATTATGCTTGACGACCAATCAGATAGCGCGGTTGCGCTTCGTTAGTAACCAGGCCATGCATGCTCGACCTACTGCAATTTGACTATGATGATGACGGTGATTTGTATCCTGCTTATAGTCGTAGTTTATGGCTGCGTACATTTCTGAAAACGATCTTAGCAATAGGATTCAACAGTCGTGACGTCACTTCCTTCGTAATGACGCATGGTAACTTGGTAACTGGCTCTAAACTATCGGAACAGTGGCGGACGCCCTTATGAAATATTTCTCCGACGAGCATAAAAGTGTATCCAGAAGAGAAAGACATTATAAATATGACCGTGTTTTGTCTATTACACATTCTGATCACATGACATATGAAAAGTTCTAGCCAGGATGAAGAATAAAAAATACAGATTTTCTGAATTTAGAACCAAGATGGCCGACGTGACACCAGACTATTGAATCCAATTACTAAGTATAGATCGAATGAAGTTCACGTCGCTAATTAAACTGATTGTTATTGCTTCTCAACCGGAAGGGTTTCCATAACCTTTGAAGGTTACACATAGTTTGTTTTATCCCTATTAGTTACAACTGTTTTGGCAATTAGAACTTGTGAAAATGTTAGATCTAAAGTTAGAACAAGTGAGTATGTTACATCTAATTACAAACCTTCAGTAGGGAGATTGCGTTTACCGTCATTTGTGCTCCTTAGTTGTACCAACCCAGTGAAAAGGAATAGCATGGGAAAACTTCTATTTTTTATATGAGGGGGGGGGTATTTAGGGCAGTAGGATTCTATATATAGTTTAATGAAGCGCATTGACCAATGTGTACTTATTTTGCAGGTCGGACAGCCCAAATTGTTATGGGCTCATTGTTGTAATGGAAATACTAAGAAACCAACGCAGAATATTGTCTATTACAACAATGTTAAATCAGCCCCATAATTGCGTTCGGTAATCAGACTCGTTAACATATGCACGTCGGCATAAACCAAAAAGATCACTTTTTTATCGTTTTACCTTAATATTCACCTTTTGGCTTTCGTTTCATCCCGACATAATACCGTTTGATGATGTGGGTTACAAATTAATTCGAATGTATTGAGGTTGGAATCTTTTAATGTCTCATCAGCAATAAAACCATCCGCCAGGATGTGATTTATATGTAGATAGTGGATCAGTCACGAGAACGGCAAGTCAAAGGCGAATCTGAAACAACAATAATAAATGGAATATAGATCGGCACGACAAGCTCTCTAAAACTATATCCCATTCGGCGATGTATTTATTTTTAAAACAAAACATGCATTTAATCGTTCTGCAGTTTGTGAATTACAAGGGAATGTTGGATGGGAATCGGGTGCAATCGACGTGTACGTGTTTGCAGGTCTGATAGCCGAACACGGTTATTGACTTAATTTAACATTGTTGTAATGGACATTTTGCGTTGGTTTTAGAGTATTTTCATTACAACAATGAGCCCATGACAATTTGGGTTATCAGACATTCAGATAAGTACACATTGGGTGCAATCATTCTCAATGTATGCCTTGACGCTTCAAAATGGTCAATGTTCAATGTCCGTGATTTATGATGCAAGTGAGGTAAAACGCGTACCCTTGTGAAGAATATTATAAGCATTAAAATCATCCCAACTATCGGGTGACCTCTGTGGTACCAGATTCTAATGGTGTCGCATTATTATGTCATAACGATCTATCCAGGCCTTATTCGTGTACGCTCGCGAACCCGCCAGTAAGCTTCGTCACAACGCAACCCTTGACTAGAAGCTCTGCGGTTGCGGGCTCTTGACCACAACGGGTACACGTTGGACAGGTGGAAGTCCCCACTGATGAAGAGACGATGCCGTGAGGGGTGATCCACCATCTCTCTTGCTGGTACCAGAAACCTGGCAATTTCCTCCAGTTTCGATGGTCTTATGTCCCTGCGCCTCGAGGGATTGAATTCGTCCAAACCGACTTCCATCTCTGAAGTCAACAGGGAAGCTAAGTACAAGGATTGCCTGGACTTATTTCGGTTCGAAACGGTCGACGGGGATGGCTAACCAGAATTTTTTCAACCATGTCATGATTAACTAGATTACGAAGTATTTAAAGACTAGATTAGCGAATTTTGAGGCTTGATCAGTTTGATAATTTACATTCATTTTTTTTTCATGATAATTCAAATAATATCGTCATAACTTAAAGTCAATTTTCAGTATCTGCTATAAAGCCAGTTTGACACATCTTAGTACTGGCGTTAGGTACAGACCAAAATGAAATAGAACACAGTGTTGGAAATTAGAGAATTGAAGAAAAGACTTCGTTTATTTGGGATTGAAAATAACAAATACATATAGAAACCCAGAGGAAGATGTAAAACACAGAATATGCAAGGCAAATCAAATGTTTGCAATACTGAAGGAAAATGGAGATTTTAAATTCACTCTGAAAAAAAAATCATGTTTAATCCAATTTGGTCCGTAAACGTTGTTTTTTTCCGAACACACATCGATTCAAATGACCATTAAAATCGTCACCCCCCCCCCCCCCCCCCCCCAAGTTTTTGCACCCGAAGCACCTCAATAGTACCGCCCCGCCTCTCCTCCCCCTATTTCATCAACTATTTATTCTAAATCAAAAATCCCCCCCCTCCCCTTTTTCCCCCTCACCTTTATCCTCATCTCATCAATACCATCACCACCCTACCTCCTTTTTTTCTCATTCCTTATTGCGAATCATTCACTGTTAACTGTTAACCTTTTCGACCCCTTTACTATAATATACACCGAATTCATTGATTAACCCTCAGCCACGATTGTTCCCAATAACTGTTTATCTAATAGTAGACTAGATTTTCAACAACATAAATTTACAAAACGACCGAGTGTATACCAGTGTATTTACAAACACCCATAAACCGTCTATACGCTTCCCCTAGATGTTTTCACAGAGAGATTTAATGGTTGAAATAATCCATTTCTTTCTCATACCGACACTATCAAAATATTTTTGCTTCTCAAAAGCCCGTCCCCAGTATGGCTAATTTACCTGTTCCCTTCGTACACTCACAAAACGCCTTTGTCCGTTTTGGCAATAAATTTGTAACTTCGTATCTCGAAAAATTAAGAAGGAACCCACTCTATCAAAAATTCTTAAGTCTGAGATATCTATGAAATGGAATTATAGACTTAAGGTTTTCCAATTTTCGGCATGTTGGTGTCCTCTTAATTCTTTGGTGATTCTAGTAAAACTATTTGACTAAAATGGGGGAAAAGGTTATTTGTCAGCGGATGGCAGTGTTCGCTTTGTTGGTTTTAGCTAGGTTTTAAAATATTCCAGCACGCGTATTTGATATACAGTTT
The DNA here is from genome assembly GCF_034508935.2 of Berghia stephanieae. NCBI lineage: Eukaryota > Metazoa > Mollusca > Gastropoda > Nudibranchia > Aeolidiidae > Berghia > Berghia stephanieae. Next base: position 98,281,019 of record NC_088362.1, on the reverse strand, counting down.
CGTTTTTTTCCCCTTCATCTTTTAAAGTTTTTGTTTTTGCTACGCGTTCCTCCTTGTCACGTGTTTCCTGTTTAATAACAACATGATTAATGTCAATTTTGCACCCTGATTAATAAATTGGCGAACTGATGTCTTGGTGCCGAGACAAAAATTATTCTTACAAGATCTTTTATATTGTTCAATATGTGAAACCATTTCAAAATGGCATTATGTAAGAGGAAACGGCTTTGTGGTCTAGTGGTATGACACTCGCTTCCGGATCGGAAGGTCCTGAGTTCGAGCCTCGTTTGGCGCACAGTTGAATCCTTGGAAAAGGTTCTTTACTCACATTCTCTCACCGTACTCAGGTGTAAAATGAGTACCTGGCCGTTAACAGCATTGTCTCTGTCGGGAACAAATTTAATATCACCTAACAGGCGTCATGCCTCGTTCTACATGTTACATGTTGCTGTTGATCATTGACCCATTGTAAAGCGCTTTGAGCACATTAAGTGGATACTGTACTATATAAAAGATCAAGTTTTTATTTGTTGTTTTTTAAAACGATATTACGGTTTTATATAAGATATGTATTTGATGAATCCGTTTTTAATTGATTTTGATTGCCCGTGATCTAAGCGATATTAACCCGTCTTTTTCTTTCTTATTTTTCACAAGGTATTTAAAGGCCTAAGCAATCCTTATTTATGTTATGTTATGTTATGTTATGTTATGTTATGTTATATGATGCTGTTATGTTATGTTATATTATTTGATGTTATATTATGCTATGTTATGTTATACTGAAAGTTGAATTCAAAGTCAAAATCACAAGAATCACGAAATGTTAGTTATTTACACCGAAAAAAAATGGTCTTTATCCTTGATTATAAATAGAGCATATTCATCCAACTCAATCAGTTTATAACTTAAACTTAAAATGTCGTTTTCTGTGTCTTGTTCACGCCAACTTGGTAACGTTTTACACGTTAATTTCACATACGCATTGGAGATAAAGCCAACTCCTGAAAAAGAATTACTGTGATCAATAAATAAATGTATCTAGGTGAGTTATCGTAAATTATACAATGAAACTTCCAGAATAGTATCTTAAGCTTACCAGTTTCTCCCGAGCGAAAAATCCCCATCCTTTTTTTTTTTTGTTACGCATTTTAAGTTCCGGAGTGTAGCAGTTAAAATGGTGGTGCTACCAGAAAAATAGTAGAGCACACAAACGTTTGATCGTGTTAAAACATTATTAGACACAAAGATTAAGTCTCAAAATAAGAATAAGAACTGTTTGGGGTTTTTTTAAATGTTTTTTTTTTTTTATCCGTTGTTGTTCTTTCTTCTCGGAATATTAAAATGTGTGTTGGAGTGTGTCCATCAGGGCTTGTGAGATGAGAAATGGGTCTTTCTCATTCTTACTGTACATCTGTTCGTTGTAGTGTGGCCCAAATGGTATATCTTGCAACTCGTGCTCCAGAGATGTAGATTCAGATCTGTGGAGATAGTCTTAACTACTCTGGAAAAATCACGTCATAAAAATGTTGACCTGAAACTCGTCCTTCAAAATATATCTATCGACTGAAATTATCCTCATCTTGGCAAGATATTCCCAAACCTGGGATCTCGCGAAGTTAGCGAATGAAGACGTTGTGACATATCACTTCAAGACAGTGTTAGGTCAAGGCGATTTTCGATGCGAAAAGTTTCATTCATAATCAAAATATAAAATAAAAATCAGTTTATAATATGATTTATTGAGAGCAGTAATAGATATACAATTTCTTCAAGTTATAAAAGCTAAAATGACATGTATTAACTTCAAAATTTTTGTTTAGCATCTGGTTTGCCCAACTTAAAACCATTTTGAGACGATAGGTCAGAAATATCAAAAACAAAAACAAAGAAAAACAGACAAAGTTTCCTGAACAGCCTAACCATCTTCTCTCCTTACCTACGACAAAACTTGAGCTTTTATATAACGCAATATCCGCTGAATGTGATCAAAGAGCTTAACAAAGGGTCCCTAACTAACAGCAACACGTAACATGATGCCTGTTAGGTGATAATACCATCTTTTTCCGACAGAGACAACGCTGTAAACGGCCAGACACTCATTTTACACTTGATTACGGTGAGAGAATGTGAGTAAAGAGCTTTTTCCAAGGACTCAACTATGCGCCGAGCGAGGCTCTAACCCAGGACATTCCGATCCGAAAGCGAGTGTCATACCACAAGACCACATGGCCGCACATACAGAATATTGCTTATGTTGGCCTTAAAAATTGAAAGAAAAAAATTTGACAGATTTTGTATAGTATGATGATAAACAAAATGGATACAATGTTATAAGAATGTATTTTCCACCCCAAAAGTCCCGTTGGATATAGCAGATTGCTAGTTTTCTTTTATGTCTCTATCTGCTTGTCTTACATTGTGAGTTAACTAAAGAGGGTGGATTCTGGCCCAATGCACAAGAATATTCATGTATTTAAAGAAAAGTATTCATAAGGTTGTTAAGCGAATGGAACCAGGAACATCCTCAGTTTATGACGACAAACGGACAATCAATGTTGTTCAATAAAATAAATAAAAAAATAAAATTCCCTTTATTCATCCCATGGGGGAAAGTTGTCTTTATGGTCTATTCCAAGGGAAGACTGGAATAACTCAGGCGTCAGCCGCAGTGCAGCGCAGCAAATTGAGCTAGGGCGAGGTGACTTGCTCAAGGCCACACAGCGCAGCGGGTAATCAAACTCGGTACATTTCGGGTACCAAGCAAAGGCCGTACCGGTGAGCCACGCTGCCCCCTACTTACTGCTTGCATTGGAAGCTGCCAGAGTGGAAAGTTCTCTCACCAGGTTTTAATATGACCAGGATATCGAAATACTGTTCTGTGGAAAGAGAGTTGGGGTTTACCGGAGTTCTGTTAAGTTAAGCAAACATTAACGATTTCTACTTTTTTTTTTTGTTTCCCTTTGGACGAGACGCAAAGTACTCTCCTTCAGATCATACCAAATCACTGTTTAGTAGCATCTTCTGTGCATCAAATGGCCTAAATACTGAATGACCGGGGAAGGAAGTGAAGGGGATCAGATAATAATACCTTGACCTTGTCAGGCTCGATACGTTCGCTTTGCTTATAGATATAACGAAGATGACGTCACTCTGATCTTTGTTATTGCGTTTTGCCATCCGCGTTTATGAGTAATTCTCACAAAACTGTATTAACTAGACTATAAACGCTCTAGGTTACACATAGTTTTGTGTGTTGGTCCGTTATACTTCCGGATGGCAATGTTATGAGATTCTTAGCCAAGCGCATACTATCTTTAAAGCGAGTGCTCTACCTCTGAGCTCTCGGGGTTCTCTAAGTAAGGAAAGTAAGAATGCCCTTTCTCCCTCTCCCTTCTCATTTGTACTTCATATGCCCCTTTAAAACTTTCTTATTAACCATTTCAGTAATGCTACTTTTAACAACATAAAACCTATTCAGAGTCCAGACTGATATGGGTTATCTGTAAGATAAATATGAAAGTTTCTGGTTTTATGGAAAATCCCTTATGACCCATAGAGACCATTAATCTTTTTCTCTGATACGAATTCCTATTTGAAGTGGCTTCACAAATCTTCAGTTCTGCCTTACTTTGAAATTGTAAAAAAAAAACCACACACATTTTAAATAATTTGACCATGAAACTCGTTTTTCAGATTCAACAATTAAAACGGCCCTCATGCGGCTATGTGGTCTAGTGGTATGACACTCGCTTTCGGATCGAAAGGTCCTGGGTTCGAGCCTCGCTCGGCGCATAGTTGGGTCCTTGGAAAAGGCTCTTTACTCACATTCTCTCACCGTACTCAGGTGTAAAATGAGTACCTGGCCGTTAACAGCGTTGTCTTTGTCCGAAAAATTGTAATATCGCCTGACAGGCGTCATGTCCCGTCCTACATGTTAAATGTTGCTGTTGGCCAGGGACCCCTTGTAAAGCGCTTTGAGCACATTTTAGTGGATATTGCGTTATATAAAAGCTCAAAAAAAAATCTTGTAAAAAATGAGTAACTAAAACTCTCAAACCTCAGACGAATGATGTTTGAAGGACGAATTTGCTGGCCAAAATTCATGTTTTAAAAATGTGCTGTTTTATTTTCAGAGTACGACCGTGTACGTCTTCAAATTACCTTTATTGAATTTTGATCAAAATTATTTTCATTCATGTATGTCACAGTAAAGATTGTTCACAATCACTATTTATCTCATGTAATTAAATTTCATCTTTCTTTTTATTTCATTTTAAACAAATTGTTAATTGTTTTTCATTTATAGTAACTAGTAAATTCTGGGGCCTTATTCTACACATCTTTATGCATAGTCGAGTAGCTCTTTACTCACTTGAGACCATGACAATGTACTATAGTTAATGATTGAGATGGCCCTTAACTTGGCAACGGTCTCAAACCTGGGGACATTGACTTCTTTAGTCTTCTGTTTAAAGACATTTTGACAAATTGGGAGTTATTTGTTCATCGATCTATTTTGAAATACTCGTAAATGGTGTGGTTTTTTTTTTTAGCAAAATAAAAAAAAGTGTTTTGTTTATGTTCGTTAGTTTTGTCATTATAATTATAATGACAATCCTGGACTCTACATAATTATTCTTTCATTCAACATTCCGGGAAAAATACGAAAAATCGTGATCCACACCGCGTCTCTCATTAGCACCATATTAATCTTATAAACGGGTTTGTACAAACACGGTAGTCTCCCCTCGGCGGAGCAATTCACAAGGGTCTGCGGGCCAAGTGGCGCATTTACGACATGCGCGTGAGGAGTTAAATCTGTCACCGCTCTCCGATCGTGGAGGGAGATTGGGTTGCGTGTAATTTTGTCAGATCCCTATTTTTATGATACACCCGGACAGGAGACAAATACTGGCGTACTTTGAAAAAACATAGTATTTTGACCAGGAAGCTCGTCCTTCAAATATCTATTGATTTAAATTAACCTCATCAATTCAAAGACTCACCAACCTTAGACTTTAAGTTCAACCCGGTTCTTCAAGAGAATCCCAGGTTTTGGAGTTTTCAACAAGATGAGGGTCATTTTTATCAATGGATATTTGAAGGTCGATTTTTCTGGTCAAAATTTCTAAAATGCTTTTTTCTTCAAAGTACGGCAGTATAGAAGTTGGCATCTGGAAATATCGTTTAGTAGCCAGAGAGGGAAATACATAAAAAATGGTATTATATTTGCAGTTAAAAGACCAAGAATTAATTTTTCATTTTTATCGTTCTTTTCTCTTACTCGTGAAATCATGTAAAACTGGTTAAAGTTGCTTTGGCGTGAAGAGAAGACCACCATTACAAGCAAAATACAATTTGATATCACTTCATAGTGTTCAGCGTTTGTCGACAACGATATTGTAAGAGACATTTTTGTTTACTGTGAAAACAAGCAGAAGCATAATTTCAAATTAATGTACATAGTAAATTCTTGGCGCATCATTTTTTTTTGCAAACTTCAAACGATGACAATGAACTCTATTAAAAACGAGGAATTGGCTCGACTGATGATTTATGCCTGTAGGTTTGGGTTGGGTTAACGTTAATGTGTTTTTGTTTTTGTTTTTGTTTTTTATTTTTTTGTTTTTGTTTTGTTTTTGTTTTTTGTTTTTTAGAAAACAAAAGAAAACAAAAAAAAACAAAAAAACAAGAAAACAAAACAAAATCAAAACAAAAATGTATTTTGATATTTCATCAATAAGAGCTACATTCAGATTTGTTTATAAAATGTAAAAAAAAAAAAAAAGAAAGAAAGAAAGAAAGAAAGAAAAGGTAAAATTTCCCCTATTCACAGTCGACTTAAATAACACAGGGTGTCAATCCCAGAGCGGAGAAACAATTAGTGAAAAATAAGAAATTGAGCGACTCAAAGGCAGGGGTTGAGCCCTAGACAATAGGGTGTCATTGAAATACCAAATTAAGAAATTAAGGAGCAGCACCTTGTTCAGTTATTTGTCATTGACATACCTTAACCATTTGGTCAACTCGGCCCCAAAGAGAACTTTGAGACCAGTACTATCATAGTAACAATAGCAATAACTATCAAAGCATAATCCAACATTGGTGTCGCAGCGATAAGGTATCTCTTCTTGTAATAAATGTAAGCCATGTTTGGCTTGGTCAGTGGTCGAATGAGTGACAACAATACAATACTCTAACCCCTTCACTATATATATATATATATATTATATATATATATATATATATATATATATGAGTAAAACACTTGATACGCATTACATCATATGACATAGGCTTGAACTTTTAATGGGTACCCAAGGCAGTGATGAACAGCGGCGTGGCGTATTGACG
>NC_088362.1:98252162-98262162 GCF_034508935.2 Berghia stephanieae | reverse complement strand
TAATAATAATAATAATAAAAAATAATAAAAAAAATAATAATAATGATAATGATAATGATAATAATATTAATAAAATATTAATAATAATAATAATAATAAAATAATAAATAATAATAATAATATAAAAAAAAACTTATATAGCACTAAACTCCGAGACACCAGACTCTAAGCGCTTAAATTACAAATTACTTTGGCCGAAACATACCAATTCACACACACAAGCATACACACACACACATAGTCACACACACGAACAACACACAACACAAACCAGACAGACCTATCTTGCTTCTCATACCATCTACTAAAGACGAAACAGATATGTTTTAACCGAACGTTTAAAAATAGACAAAGATTCTTTTCACGAATGCGCTCTGTGGTAAGGCGTTCCAAACAGAGGGTCTGAAATGAGAAAAGGATCTCTTTTCCACTTTTGTGCGCATTCGCGGGACAACTGGTTTGATGGAATCACTGGCCGAACGTAAGGAGCGGGGTTTTGAATATCTTTCATTTAGTTCCGAAATGTAGGAAGGGGCAGTACATTCAAGACAACGATACACTAAAACAAAAAACTTTGAATTTAATCCTTTTCTCAACAGGCAGCCAATGCAGGTCATGAAGCAGAGGTCTGGCAGAATCGCACCTACGATTCATGAATACTAGTCTGGCAGCGCTGTTTTGGACAATCTGAAGACGTCTCAGATTACATTGCAAAACGCCAAACAACAGAGCATTACAATATTCCACTTTCGATAGTACGAGGGACACAACCAGGTGTTTGGTCACATCCTTAGATATGAGGTCTAATGGAAGCAATCTTTTTTAGTTGGAAAAAGAGAGATCTAACCAAATTATTAACCTGATATCAATCGACAGTCCAGAGTCTAAGAGTCTAAGTTTTTCACTTTGTCAACAATTTGAATTGAGGCATCCCCAAGCTTCAAATCTGTTTCACTTTTCAACTTCCTATTCCCAACATACAGCACCTCCGTCTTATCATCATTCAGTTTCAGTCTGTTCTCATTCATCCATTTCTTAACACTTTGGATACAATTCTTACTATCGGCTGATACTTCTTGTAAATTTCTCGTATTGGAAACGCAGTTTAATTGCGTATCATCAGCGTATTGATGGTAAGACAGACCGATACTTCTGATGATTTTAGACAAAGGGCTAACATCAAGTTTACCTGACACTCTTTTTTTCTCTAGGAATTTGTTTTTATTAAATGTCTGACCCAGATGTAGGAGAAATGGCAGATCAATTTGGATACGACTTCAAAGCTTGATAATGTCGGTAACTTTTATGAAACGGAAATCTAATGAAGAATTATGTCGAAAAAAATGACAAAAAGTTTGATCGATTTTAAATTAATCTTGTAGCAATGTTGTATTCTACCATGAACACTTCTAATGTGTGTGTGTGTGTGTGTGTGTGTGTGTGTGTGTGTGTGTGTATATATATATATATACATATATATATATATAATACATGACATTTATATCGCGCATTTTCATCACTTGGTGATGCTCAATGCGCGAAACAATAATATAGTGACATTATTATACAAATGAAACATTATACATACTATATCAACATAATATTATCATTATACAACAATGTAATGACTAAACATAAAGTGATTAATACAAGATATGTTATAATACATCCACATGCTATGTCAAATACGGAAATAATAAAAAATAATGATATAATAACATAAACTAAATTAACATTCATATTGGGGTCAAATTACAAGATGCATTAAGCAAGATGTGTTTTAACAAAGAGATGGTGTTTTTAACTTTGATTTAAATAATGATAAGGACTTCGCTTCTCTTATTCTTTTAGGAAGAGAGTTCCAGATGGAAGGTCCGACGTGACTGAACGATCTGCCGCGTAAAATTTATATTTATATTTATTTGAAACAATTAATTATTTAGAATCTAGTGCAGAATGTAGACTCCTCGTTGGCTTATAAGTTTCTAAAAATTCAGTAATATACAATGGTGCTTGATCATTAAGGCACTTATAGCACAATTCTGCTTGTTTGAATTCGATTCTCACTTTAACTGGTAACCAATGCAGCTCATACAAAAGTGGCAACATGTATATCATATATCAAATATCATATATCGTTTTGTTTTGTTTGTTTTGCTGTTGTTGATTTTTGTTTGATTTTTTTTTTGTTTCTGTTGTGTTTGCTTGGTTTGGGTTTTTTCAAATTTGGGGCCGGGGGGGGGGGGGGGGGGGGGGGGGGGGGGGGGGGGTTGTTTTTTTAAATTATTTTCTTCATTGATTTTTAATGAATTTTTTATAAACATTATAATGAATGAATTGACGTTTGTCCGCCAGTTGGGTGATTTGTTCTCACTTGATTTTCTCAATCAGACAGTGACACGTTAAAAGATACACATTGCTTGTTTTTTTTGTGTGGTAAAACGATTTATCTGGCCAGCGAAATTTACTTAAACACGTCATACCATCCACAGCAATACCTTTGCAGTTCGCTAAGTTTGGCCATCACTTCCAGTATTTACTGAACAAAAAGTGTTCGGAATGACCGAGGGATGTGGTTATGTTCCCTTTCGCGGCTATGTGGTCTAGTGGTATGACACTCGCTTTCGGATCGGAAGGTCCTGGGTTCGAGCCTCGCGCTCGGCGCATAGTTGAGTCCTTGGAAAAGGCTCTTTACTGACACTCTCTCACCGTACTCAGGTGTAAAATGAGTACCTGGCCGTTAACAGCGTTGTCTTTGTCCGAAAAATTGTAAAATCGCCTAACAGGCGTCATGTCCCGTCCTACATGTTAAATGTTGCTGTTGACCAGGGGCCTCTTGTAAAGCGCTTTGAGCACATTTAGTGGATAATACGCTATATAAAGCTCAATTTAACAAAAAGAGCTCGGACTGTCCGAGGGGTGTGGTTATGTCCCCTTTCTCTTCGAGTTAATTGGGTTACTCTGGGTTGGCCCATCAAAACGCCTATGGCAAATTTATTGTGGAAAGGTGCAATAATATTATCATCATCATTATCACAGTGGCATGTCTGATGACGCGGTCTGATATGAGATGTTATGACGTATGGCATACGTCATTCCCGTTAGCTTGGCGGAAGATTCCTAGTCCCAAGAGAGACAATAGATCTGCTCGTGTTTGCTGGTGTGTGTGTGTGTGTGTGTATGTGTGTGTGTGTGTGTGTGTGTGTGTGTGTGTGCATCATCGGCATTAATTTGTCGGTAAGCATCGTATTGTGAGTGGTGAGAAGTATTAGAATTGGGCGTAGTATGATGATGATGATGATGATGATGATGATGATGATGATGATGATGATGATGATGATGATGATGATGATGATGATGATGATGATGATGATGATGTTGATGATGATGATGACGATGATGGTGATGATGATGGTGATGATGATGATGATGATGATGAGGATGAGGATGAGGATGATGATGATGATGATGATGTTGATGATGAGGATGAAGATGATGATGATGATGATGATGATGATGATGATGATGATGATGATGATGATGATGATGATAGGGTGATGATGATGAGGATGATGATAATGATTATGATGATGTTGATGATGATGATGATGATGAGGATGATGATGAAGTGGTAATAATGAATGAAGGAGGAGGAGAAGGGGGAAATTGTGGAGTAGAAACATGTTGGTGTCTTGTTAATGATAATGGAGCAGTAGTGATTGTGGTGGTATTGACGGTGGTGGTGGTGGTGGTGGTGGTTATAGTGGTGGCAATGATGGTAATTGTGGTAATAATTAGGACGATGATGACTATGAAGACGATGATGATAGCGATAATGAACAAAGAGATAGATTTAACCGATCATAAAAGCGAGACAACCACAGTGCCAATGTGTTTTTATCATTATTTTCTTACCCGGCTAAGGATTCAACGCCATTCATCGGAATCTAACAGTTACATGATGTTAAAATCAACAACGGATTGCATTGACATAACACTTTTTTTTCATTTTGGACCAAAATAATATTATCTTCATATAGATAGTTCGAAGTTGACGTCACCCATGCCTTTGTTATTGCATTTTGCCATCCGCGTTTATGAGTAGTTCTCACTAACTGTATTAACCAGACTATAAATGTTTAATGTTATGTGGTCTTGTGGTCTAACACTCGCTTTCGAATCGGAAGGTCCTGGGTTCGAGCCTCGCGCTCGGCGCATTGTTGAGTCCTTGGAAAAGGCTCTTTACTCATTCTCTCACCCTACTCAAGTGTAAAATGAATACCTGGCCGTTAACAGCGTTGTCTTTGTCCGAAGAATTGTAATATCGCCTAACAGGTGTTATGTTCCGTCCTACATGTTAAATGTTGCTGTTGACCAGGGACCCCTTGTAAAGCGCTTTGAGCACATTTAGTGGATATTGGGCTATATAAAAGCTCATAAAAAAAAATTAAACATAGTTTTGTGTGTTGGTCCGTTATAATTCCGGATGGCAATGTTGTGAGATTCTTAGCCAAGCGCACACTATCTATACAGATCGATTCAATACATTAAAATGTAACTCAACTTGCTAGAAAAAAGTCTCATTCCTGATCCTGTCACTTCTTTGAGTTTGTTAGGCTTGAGAATTTTTGCGAAGTTGAGAGTCCTTTTAATCGATATAGATATGAAATTTAAATAACTGTCATCATCAGGGAAAAAAAAAACAAATTAAAAAAATATGGCCAGAAAACTCGTCCTTCAAATACCGATCGATTTAAATGACCTTCATCTTGACAAAAACTCTCAATACTGGGCTGGGACCTTGAGTGTTTTTAAAACTTCAAACTTTCTCTGAATATTCTAAAGTGTCCAACAGAAGTAACATGACGTCACTCAGCTCTGTATGATTATTTATAGAAAGCCGTGGTAGTGATAAGATCTATTACTTAATTATTATATCAATCAGACATTAAACATTAAAAGTTACACACAGTTTTGTGTGCTGGTATGTTTAATTAGGCTGGAGGGTATTGCGAGTATTTCACATAGACGCATAGCATCTATATATTATTTCAGAGTATTAACTCATTTTATATCCGGATGTTTCTCTAAGTCTTAGCAGGATTTGAAAGTTACTGCCTCAAGTTTTAGAAAAGTGAGTGGAGCAGGCACTTATGTTGATAACAACAAGAAATGAAGTGAGTAGGAAAGTGCCAGAAGACTATAGAGAATAAAAATGGGGACGCGATAGGGACCTCATACGGTAGAGTCAGGCTCTCCCCGGCCAGGCGGAGTTGTCGTACCAGTAATGTCGCGGGTTCGAGTCCCCAACGCGCCGCGAAATTATATTCTTTATTGTCTTCTGGCACTTTCCTACTCACTTCATTTCTTGTTGCCTCAAGTTTTCTGGCCAAAATGAAAAAAAAAAAGATAGAATATGTTTTGTCAGACTAGGCCGCAATCATTGGAACGACATACAACTAACATGGCGGCAACAAGACAGAATCATCATCATCAGGGAAACATGAAAAAGCCATAAATAAAACAAAATGCTTGTTCAACTCGCACGAAATAGGATAAATAGTTTTTCTTTCGTTGTGTAAGTCGAACACCGTGATGGCAGTTAAGTAATACATTATTTCCTACAACATGAAAAACGGTAAACGGTTTTTGGAACACTTTTCAAATTACATAGTGATTTTATCTGCGTGATTCTATAATTTGGCTGTAAATCTACATCCTTGCTAAACGAAATGAGATTTTGGTCGAGGTGATATTCAGATCTTTATCGGTTTCTCTTTGAAAGAGCTTCATAAAAAATAGGAAAGGAAAAAACAATGAACGGAGAAAACAAGGGGTAAAATGGATGTTAAAGAAATATAGTTTGGAATTAGTCATAAATTGTTGATTTTAAGGAATGCAATAATTTTAAATGGAAAAAGAAGATGGATAAACAAAAGCATAGCTGAGTTGAAGATAGATGAATGTAGACTTACTGCTGAGAACAGTTTTTGACTTGGCTGAGAGAGGCTTTCGTCAGAGGGCCAGGTATGATGAGAGTCGTCTCTGATTGATATTCTAATTTCAAATCCAATACAGTGTTAGGAATTGATGTTTTTATCGAACAGTATAATTCATTTCAAATTGAATTGTAATAGGCGTATTGAAAAAAAAAATCTATACCCGCTTTTTAAATATTATTTCAAGAGTTTCATTGATTGCAATTTCAGTTTTCGATTTCAAAGTTTGTCTTGGAATGCTGTATTTCACAATGTAAAATGCAACCTGACGCTTCTAAACGGTGTTATATCCAAATGATTAAGATGCTGATAAATGAGTTAATAGTTTTAAAAAATTGTGAAACTTTGGTCAGGTTCATATTATTTTCTATTAGGGGAGAATTAATATGAATTATGGAAATACAACAGTTTGAAAGTTTAAATTTCTGATATTTCAACACGATGACCAGAATAGCAGGCCTAATAACCAAACGCAATCAATTAACACTGTTGTAATTGACAATGTTTTACGTGGGTTTGAGAGAATTTCCATCACAGCAGAGTGAGCCCAAAACAATTTGGGTTTTACAGACCTGTGAATAAGTAGATACCTCTCGTCTCCTCACATTAGCGGGAAAACCCCCAAAACAATTCAAGATAATCAAAATCATCTCAAAGTGTCAGTACGGATCGTGTTGATAAAGCTTGAAGCTAAAAATCAAATTATATTAAGCTGAAATGTTAAACTCTGAATGAAAAATAAACGACTTCCATTTATAATAGAATGTTTTGTAGATCTGTGCCATCAAAGCAATATAATATTGATATCTCCAAATCTGAATTCACCCATTGACTTTAAACTCAACTTTCTTCATCCAAGTCATTCAAAAATAATATCATATTGACGTGGTAAGTCACAAATTTAACCCGCGGTCTCAAAATGGTCTTATGTTGGAATGGATCGGACCTCGTAAAGTGAATTTATAATTCTATTTTTTTTTATATAATGATTAGAAATATTAAGTTTTTAGTTTTTGTAATGTTAAAATTATACTTATACTCCATCATAGCGTATATAAGTTAACCCAGGGTTTTATGTTTGTGTCTGTAAATTCCATTTCCAGCTCCTGATCCATTCCGACGTGATAACGCTTTGAGATGACGAGTCACAAATGGTTTGCAGATTTTGCATAAATATGTGACCCACCTCGTCAACCTTGGTATATATAATATGCGACTTATCGTCTCATCGCGGTATTATGTCGGGATATGAACCATGTACTGAAAAGTGAATTCATAGCCACATTATATAATATGAAACTAGGGGTTAATATCTTTATTCGTTATGGTGGAGAATAAACATCGATGGTCGACCGATCAAACCTCTGGATTTTCGATTTTCACGCTCGGCGAATCAAACCTCTGAAGTCTACATACGAGCTTTGCGCACCATGTTTTATTTAATATTGGGCGGATAAGACCTCTGATAGATAGTTTCATACTTTGAAAAAAATAAAATAAAATAAAATAAATAAATAAATGAATAAATAAATAATAATAATAATAATAATAATAATAATATAATAATAATAATAATAATAATAATAATAATAATAATAATAATAATATAATAATAATAATAATAATAATAATAATAATAATAATAATAATGATAATAATAATAATAATAATAATAATAAATAATAATAATAATAATAATAATAATAATAATAATAATAATAATAATAATAATAATAATAATGGTAATAATAATAATAATAATAATAATAATAATAATAATAATAATAATAATAATAATAATAATAATAATAATAGATCTTTATTGTCCATAAATATGGCAATTTGTCATTTGTTACACTTGTTATAATGTTAAACGATAACTAAGATTGAACAGATATTTCACTCCTACTTATTTTCTCTCTCTCTCTCTCTCTCTCTCTCTCTCTCTCTCTCTCTCTCTCTCTCTCTCTCTCTCTCTCTCTCTTCTTTCTTTCTTTCACACGTGCGATATACACAACATAAACATATTCATTTCGTTTTCAATTTGTTACGATTGTGGCAATTCGACACCAAAAATTATCATCATTATCAATTGGTCAGTTAATCTTACATTAAATAAATTAATCAGTTAATCAGTCAACGAATCAATCCTTGGTTTTTCTGTACCATATGAAATATTCAAAATTTTTATTGCTGATGGAACGAACGTTGATTTATACTTGTTAGTTCTACATTTAATCTGACAAAACCTTCTCCCAGATGGTAAAAGACTAAATTCATGGTATAAAATATGTTTTTTATTGTTGGTAATTGAGAATGCTTTCCTTTCTATTGCTTTTCCATGAATTCTTTCTACTCCATCAAGAGGATGGTTTATTATTTTTGATGCCTCTTTGATAGATTTTGAAATTTTTGATTTATCTTTAAGTCGGCATCCTCCAAACCATATGGTGCAGCCAAACGCAATTACACTTTTAATCAATGAGTCATAAACTCTTAACATAGTTTTCTTCCTTACTTGAAATGTTCTCAATTTCCTTAGGATGTATAATCTTTGGGCAACTTTCTTAGAAATTATATTAATATGTTGAGAGAAATTGAGGGAACTATCAATGGTTATTCCTAAATATTTAAAATAGTCAACTATCTCAACATCATCTTTACCGATCGCCACACACTTTAAGTCGTTTTTATTTTTTACACCAAACACCTGTTCTTTCGTTTTTTCAACATTTAATTCAAGCTGATTTTGTTTACACCAATCGGTGAATATATTTATTTGTTTGAAATAATTCTTTTCGGTAACTTTATCTTTTAATAAGCCAAGAATAGCAGTATCATCTGCATATTTCACTATAAAACAATTTTCAAAGGATGGTCTGCAGTCGTTGGTGTATAAGATGTACAGGATTGGGGAACTCACACAGCCTTGGGGACATCCGTTCGACAACGTTCTTTTGTTGGAGATATGTTCACCCAATTTTACACATTGCGGTCTATGGGTCAGAAACTCTTTATACCATTTAATAAGGTAGTTTGGAATATCCAAGCTGCACAACTTTTGAAGCAAAATATCTGTGTTCATGGCATTAAAAGCTGACGAAAAGTCGACAAACAGGATTCTGGCGTAATTCGAGGGCGTTTGGTCAAGGTGTTTCGAGATCAAATTTGTGGCGGTTAATAGTGCGTCTTCAACACTGAGATGTTGCTGGTATGCAAATTGGTACGGATCTAGCAATTTCAGGTCATAACATTTTTGTAGGAGCTCAGATTTTAAAATTTTTTCTAAACATTTCATTACAAGCGATGTAAGCGCCACTGGACGGAAGTCATTCAATACGGTCGGACAACGCTTTTTTGGAACTGGAACGACAATCGATGTTTTCCAAAGTACTGGCACTGATTGTTCATCGATTGACCTTTGAAAAAGTTTTGTATAAGGTATAGCCAGTTGTTGGTGACAGTTTTTCAAAATAGTTCCGGTAATGTTGTCTGGTCCTGGTGCTTTATGTTCTTTACATCTCCGGAAGAGGGAGCTTACGGTTTCTTCTTCAATATCTGGAGGTGGCTCATTGTCATTTGACAAACCGTTGTGAACAGGTGGGAGCCTGTCAAAACGACAGTAAAAATCATTTAATTTGTTGACATCAGTTTTCGTTTTTCCTTGTGGGAATGTTCGTTTCTTTTGGTCTACTCCTCCCATTTGTTTTATCATCTCCCATGCTTTCCTTGCGCAGCTCGATCTCAGTTGTCGCTCCATTTTATTTTTGTATTCAACCTTCTCTTCTTTTATTGTATTTCTGATCTCCTTTCCCTTTTCAAATTCTAGTTTAATGTCACCACTCATATAGGCAATTTTCTTTTCATTGAGTAAATATTTAAGTCGCTTTGTAACCCATGGCATATTGTTAGGAAATATCTTAATTTCTTTTTTTTCCACGCATAAATCCACACAAAATGTAATATAACATGTCAAAGTTTCGGTCCATTCATCAATACTG
>NC_088362.1:98227162-98242162 GCF_034508935.2 Berghia stephanieae | reverse complement strand
TGTGAGTTAGAGCTTGTTTTGCTAAAGAAATTATTTATAGCAAGAACTTAGGTTGTGATTGAGTGATAAGAAATCTATTTTTGTGTTAGATCTAGATAGTTGGCTGTGAAGTTTGGGGGAAAATCCTGAAAATGGCCGGTAAAGAGAGAGTTAACTCCCCTCAACAAGACTAGTGGCTCCGAAGGTCTGATTTACCTTCAATATTATGACAATAGTAATGCATTGAACAAAAGGGGCAAAGTAGTCCTTCGGAGCAATTGGGTCCGTGGAACCAGAGTTTATCCTGGTTTCTATAGCCTGAAACGGACATTAACAATTGCTTGTAACCCTCTGGATAAGACGCTAGTCTATCGTAAAGTACTTTCTGTCATATCTGACAGACCCATGTCCCTTAACCGTCAATATAATGGCAACAATGTATTGCATAAAAGGGTCAAAGTACAGATCCGGATTGCCTTCCTGTTTCATATCCATCCTAACTCTATAACGTTATCTTCATTATCATTAACGTTATCTGTTAACAAAACGTTTTCCATACATTTCACTCGATGGTTTGTATCTATTTATTATCATTTTCCAATGTTTTCCGTATCTGTTCTTCGATAAACCATTTGAAGTTTTGATGTCAGTTTTACATGAACGTCTCATGCTTGATTTTTAACATTTTATCGTCAACCATTGTATGTTTGTGTCGTCGTTGATTTTACGTAAAACCGTAAGCGACATTTGATCACTTTAATGATTAAAAAAAATCATCATGTTATAAATTTTGTATGTATTTTATAAAATTGTTGGAAATAATTTGTTGTTTTGAGATAAATTGGGGGGCGAAGTGGTCGAGTGGTTAAGGCATTGCACTGTGATTCGGAAGGTCCCAGGTTCGATTCACGCTTCAACCACTTTCGTTTTTTTTTTTCTTGGGCAAGATTATTGACCCCCAATTTGCCCGCTTGGACAACATGGGTTATTCTTATTGACATCAGACATCTTGTTTGCTGAATGTATTATCTATATTCTTTCGTGGAATGCCTAGATAACGATATTTTATGATGTCGTGGCAGAAGGGCGTAATGTTCTTTTTTAAAAAATATTTTTTGAGATAATATTTTAGCACATATTATTGTACGTAAAACCCTTCATTACCATACAATGCCGATACTTTGTTTTCTCATGATAAAATAATATGTAAAACGCGTCGCTTACGGGGTAAAACGTGAAATCAACAAGGTTGATTTGTGACAGAAATCGTATTCAATTCTGTTTGTATCACAAGTTACATTCTAAGACACAGTAATAATCACAGAAAGTTGTATCGCGTTTTTTGACTAGTTCTAAGGTATTTTTGATTCCACATTCAATTATTAGAATTTGTTCTGTTGTTATTGTTGTTGTTGTCGTTGTTAATGTTGATGTTGTTGTTGTTGCTGCTGCTGTTATTGTTAATATTATTGCTATTGTTGTTGTTGTTGTTGTTATTATTCTTAATGTTGTTGTAGCTGTTATTGTTGTTGTTGTCATTGTTAATGTTGTTGTTACTCTTCGTTATTGTTAATGTTATTGCTATGATTGTTGTTGTTATTATTCTTATTCTTGTGGTTGCTGTTGTTTTTGCTGTTGTTATTGTTGTTATTATGGTTGCTCTTGTTGTTGTTGTTGTTGTTTTTTTATTGTTGTTATTGTTATTGAATGAACCAATTTTTAAAGAAATAATTAACAGACAGCTTTTACCGTATTAAGTCCAAGCCTTCAAAGACGGAGCGACGTTTTCGCCTTGCCTCAATCGATACCCAGAACACGGGGGAATACAAGCCAGACAAGACAACCCTCCACCCTATAGAGTTATCATCGATAAGAATGTCTACAATCCAGGCGATGTACTTACAGGTAGGCAAATATACCATATTGGTCTTACCTTCAAAGTGAAGGGATTTTGTGTCGAAGTTTCCCCCTCAGATCGCCTTCTGCTTTTGTCCTCTTCATCCAAGGTCTCCCTCCACCATTTCCTCCTCCTCCTTCTTCTCCTCCTCCTCCTCTTCCTCCTCCTCCTCCTCCTCCTCCTCCTCCTCCTCCTTCTCCTCCTCCTCCTCCTCCTCCTCCTCCTTCTCCGTCTCCTCCTCCTTCTCCTTCTCCTTCTCCTCCTCCTCCTCCTCCAATCCAACATTAGAAGGGACACTGTGTCATTAATTTCCTCTAAAAAAATTGAGATTAGACTTTCCTCTAAGTCATTCTCCCCTACCTTCATGTTAAACTCTCCACTTCCCCCTCATTCTCTACTCCTTTCCTCTTTCATCATTTCTTTCTTCATCTTTTCTTCCCCATCTATCTTTCCCCACTTTTCCTTCTTTTCTTCCCATTCGTTTTTAATATGTTCTCGAAGGGTATAAAAGAATAAAGTAGAGTAATGAAATCTACTTCTCTTCATAATCAATGCCCATAAATGTTTTTATTTATTCATCTTAACAACGCCACTACAACATTATCTCATTCGTCTGTAGTGTGTCATTCATCCTGTTTTGTTGATAAAGGGGAAACCGGAAACGTCCATTTTATCTGTTTTCTTACATTAAATTGAAGCTTACATTCAATTTCACATTGTTATTCATTTCTTCGAGCTTCGAGCAGCAACATTTGCATTACCCACAGAAGATAAACAACGCTTATGCATAAGTCATCAATATTGCATTGATTCCTTCTTTTGTCCCCAGTCAGCGTCCAGTCCACAGACCCCAAGAAGCACCGATTCAAAGGCATCGTTCTCTTGGCCCACGGGACCACACCTGGTGCTGAGGTGGAATTTGTGGGCACCTTCCAATCATTCACACCGAAAGACAAACTAAAGTTTGTGAGTTGTGAGGGTGTGAACCAGGTAAGTCCATCGACTAGGGGCTCAATATGTGGATGGTAACTTGAGCTTGAGCTTTTATATAGCGCAATAACCACTACGTGCGCTTAACCCTCTCCTTACCAACAACAGGGAAATCGTCACATTCGTTACGACGCAACCAACAATTTTCTTTTTCTGATTTCTCTTGTACATCACAAAATTTAAAGAAATGCTTTGATGACAGCTATAAATGCTAAACACTGTGATGTAGAGATCATTGTTACTTTTTTCGTTTGAGGAAGAAAAGTCTGTTTTTGTGCTGGGTGGGAGTGAATTTTCGGGGGAAATTCTAAAAATAGCTGGTAAGGAGAGAGTTACAGCGCTTTGCAAGGCTTCTCAACAAAACAACAACGATCAACATGTAGAACAAGACATGAGTTCTGGGTGTCTGTTAGGCACTTTTACAACTTTCTTTTTTGACAAGAAACACACTGTTTCAGGTCAGGTAATACATCCACTTTTAAATGCGGCGAAAATTGTGAGTAGCGAACCTTTTCCAGAGACTCAATTTTGCGCCATTTGACAGCCGGATTGAAATCAGGGACCTACAGACTAGAAGGTGAGTGAATTACCACAAGACCACAAATCGGCACATGAATGAATGGGTAGACAGGATAGAACGCATTGTAAAGAAGACAAAATTGTTTAACATAAAGAATCACAAAAATAAGACATGTACAAATAATATCCATAGCAAATATGTAGACTATAATGACGATAACGATAATGATGTTGATGATGATGACGAAGTTGGTAGTGTGGAGTGATGTGGTGAGTGTGTGTGGTGGGTGGTGGTGATGGTGTATGTGTGGAGTGGTGTGTGGTGGTATGTGGTGGTAGTGTGTGGTAGTGTGTGGAGTGTGGTGGATGGTAGTGTGTGTGGAGTGTGTGTGTGGTGGAGGTGTGTGGTTGTATGGTGGTGGTGGTAGTGGTGGTGGTAACTGATTAGTGTATCCTTATTACTAAGTATCATGCATTCTTCTTATTTACCAAACCACAGAGCGCGGTTACTCACAAAAACGACAAAGAAGTTTCATCCGTCCAAGTGAATTGGGAAGCTCCAAGCCATTATCTAGGTCCAATTGTCTTTGAGTAAGTAAAACAAATAAATAGAATAAATATAAACATCTTTATTGTTATGTTCCTTAACTAACTACGTCGAGCTGATTACAAATGCTCCAAAATGATGGAGATAAAGATAAAGGGAGTAAATCTGACTCAAAGAAGAAAAACAAAATTTATTATTACAGATTACTCCCTTTATCTGTAATCTCCATTTTACGATCCACATTTGCACCTCATTATTTTTGTTTTACTTATGGGTCGAAAATGATCTTTAGTCGAAAATATGACAATTGTGGCGACAATAATATAGTGGTACGAGAATAAAGAAGAAAAATCAAAAACTGTGTACCTATTTTGAACATTCTAGCTTTAAATTTAGTTTTCAGCCTCTGGTTCACTCTGAAATAATACACTATTGAAGTGGTGGGCTAGATGTTGATTAAGATATTGTCGAATTATCAAATTAATTTTCCCAGAGCAACAGTGGTGGAGTCTTACAGTGTGTTTTACGTCAATCTGAGGTCATACGTGTTATTACCTGGTAACAACAGTCTGGTCAGGCCTTATCTACCTGTAACGGTGAGTTTGTTGTTGTTATCGGTGGTGGTGGTGGTGGTGGTGGTGGTGGTGGTGGTGGTGGTGGTGGTGGTGATGATGCTGATGATGATAATGATGATGTTGATGATGATGAGATGATGATGATGATGATGATGATGATGATGATGATAAAGATGATGATATGATGTGGTGTGAGTGAAGGATGGTGGTGGTGATGTGGTTGCGACGATAACGTATGATAATTTTATGATATGAGAATGATCAGATGATAGATGAGTCATGATGATAGATGATGATATGATGATGTAAGATGATGATTATGATGAGATGATGTGATGGTGTGGATGAGATGATGATGATGATGATGATGATGATGATGGTGGTGGTGATGATGATGATGATTCCCCTGATATTGCAAAACCAACCAAACTCCTCTATCAGCTACTTCCTTTGCCCAACAAGCATGTTGATAATAATAATATAACGTTTCAATATAAATACAATATTGTCTGAAGCTGTGAACTGAAACTGTATGAAAAAATCAGTGGTTAAAATAATTTCTTTAACGTACAATAAAATATCAAATAATCTAATCAGGTTCCAAAAACCGTCCATAGATTTTCATTTTCATTTTCTTTGCCTTAGCATGTTTCAGATATCCGCCCTATAACACGCCCAATAGACTGGGACTGGTGTGGTAAAACAAAGGGATGTTTACTGTATCCCCAATACTGTCAATCACATTGTGTTGTGGCTCTCAGTTTTCGGGTTTTAAACCATGACAGTGTCCGATTTGAGATGACCACGATGAAGGCAAGTTATGTATCTGTGGGATTTTCTGACGACAGAACTATGGTAAGTACTGGAAATATGCTGTTGTAGATAG
This sequence comes from Berghia stephanieae, assembly GCF_034508935.2. Taxonomy (NCBI): domain Eukaryota; kingdom Metazoa; phylum Mollusca; class Gastropoda; order Nudibranchia; family Aeolidiidae; genus Berghia; species Berghia stephanieae. The sequence continues at coordinate 98,236,769 of NC_088362.1, read as the reverse complement.
TTCGAAGATGACGTCACTCAGGCCTTTGATATTGTTTTTTTTTTTTTTTTGCCATCCGCGTTTATGAGTAATGCTCACTGAACTGTATTAACCCGACTATAAACGTTCATGGATACACACAATTTTGTGTGTTGGTCCGTTATACTTCCGGATGGCAATGTTATGAGCTTCTTAGCCAAGCGTATACTATCTATATTTGGACATACACGGGCGTTTGAATGTTACCATGGCAACATTTCATCCAAATATCGATCGATGAAATGACCTCCAACTTGTCAAAAAGTCTGTCTGTTATTTGACAATTATTTTTAGTCTGAAGTTTAAGATATTTGTGACCCTCCGTCTCAAAACGGTATTATGTCGGAATGATTCAGCCCCCAAAAAGTGAATTTAGAGATAGAATGATGAGAAATTGGACCTTAGAAGTTTTTGTAAAGCAAGAAATAGTATTTATACTCAGCAAACGTACAGAAATTAAACCCAAGTTTGGTATTTGTGGCAAAGAATTCAATTTCCCTAACCGAGTGGATCCCGACATATTACCGCTTTGACACGGAGGGTCACATTTGACAACTTGAGGGTCATGTAATCGATCAGTTTTGAAGCAAAAGCTTTTGGACCAAACAAAAAATTATTTTTTGGTAAAATACGACAGAGTGTTTGTTGCCACCTTAGGATTCGACCTACTCTGATCATTCACAGATTGCTTTAGTTATTTGCTACTTTTCTTTTTATTTTTTTTTTACATTTTTATATTTGTAGTTTGCATTTGTTTCTTGGGGGATGAGGGTTGCTTTAAATTACAAACTATTAATAATTCATGATGTTTTTAACCCAGACAGTTTTGTGTTCGCTTTATTTCTTGATACACACTGAAAACCTAGTGATATTTTTCTGCCTCTCTCTCTCTCTCTATTAATAATAATTCAAGCTCGTCCAACAATTGGGAACACGTTCTGAATTCCAAAACGCCAAACATTGCGCGGTTATGTGGTCTAGTGGTATGACACTCGCTTTCGGATCGGAAGGTCCTGGGTTTGAGCCTCGCTCGGCGCATAGTTGAGACCTTGGAAGAGACTCTTTACTCACATTCTCTCACCGTACTCAGGTGTAAAATGAGTACCTGGCCGTTAACAGCGTTGTCTTTGTCCGAAAAATTGTAATATCGCCTAACAGGCGGCATGTCCCGTCCTACATGTTAAATGTTGCTGTGAACCAAGGACCCCTTGTAAAGCGCTTTTAGCACATTTAGTGGATATTGCGCTATATAAAATCTCAATTTATAATTTAGTAAGACATGTGTGCGAGAATCTTATAAAAGTACCATCATCACAGCTTTAATGTTTGATCAATCATGTGGTGATAGTGATAGACTATTCTGATGTTTGAATTATGACGATGTTTGTTTTGAAAAGGGTAACGAATTGACAATCACCTGCACGGACAATTTAGGACGTACCAGTATACAATATGGATACAATCACAAAGACAGATACAACATACGACAGTCAGCGGTGAGTATCCACGTATTTCATGATGTTATACTAATACGTTTATGGTCATTTTATTGTTTTAAATAAAACTATCTGTTGTTCCACGCATATCATGATGTTATAGTAATATTTTTATGCTCATTTTACATGTCATGTTTTAATTAAAACTATCGGTTGTTCCACGCATACCATGATGTTATACTAATATTTTTATGGTCATTTTAATGTTTTAAATAAAATTATCGGTTGTTCCACGCATATCCTTATGTTATACTAATATTTTTATAGTCATACCAATGTTTTAAATAAAACTAGTTGTCGTTCCACGCATATCATGATGTTATACTAATATTTTTATGGTCATTTTAGATGTAATGTTTTAAATAAAACTATCGGTTGTTCCACGCATACCATGATATTATACTAATATTTTTATAGTCAATTTAATGTTTTAAATAAAATTAACTGTTGATTTGTATAAAATGCGACCAATTTAGATATCAATATTATCATTAATTATATATATTTTTTTTTAATCCGTTATTTGGGTATCGTTTTTTATAAGTGATGTTATTTTTCTGTACATGTCAGGTAAATTTAACAGACCTTGAGGTGAATGTTGAAGATGGCCGCCTGTCGTGCAGGTTCACGCTTCCTGTTGTTATTGCAAACACAATGGCAATAAATGGAGGGATTGAAGAAACAGATCTAATGGCAAAGGAATTTTATTTACTGTTGGCCTGGGGAGACACGTACTTGTGTGAGTATTGTACCCATTATAGAGCTGGCAAAAATATATCATTGGCTGAAAATGTTGTTGTCGTTAATGATGATGATGGTGATGATGATGATGATGATGATGATGATGATGATGATGATGATGATGATGATGATGATGATGATGATGATCATGATGATACTCTTTGTTATTGCGTTTAGACAGCAAAAATTAATGATTTGTTCTCACTAATTTACTTCAAGCAGACTTAAACGTTCACGATTGCACATAGTTTTGTGTGTCGGTTCGTTAAATCTGGCTGGCGGATATTGTGAGTATTTTACCAAAATGCATAGCATAGTCTGTCACTTCCATGGTTTGAACTTCAGACAGGGCAATATTCTGCCACTGTCATGGTATGAACTCGAGACCGGACCTTATTTGATTGCAACTCAGCTTCATTCTTGTTTGTTCATCAACTCATTCCATCGATATTGATATAATAATTTTGCTTCCATTCATTCATTCATCATTCATTCATTCATTCATTCATTCATTCATTCATTCATTCATTCATTCATTCATCCATTCATTCATTCATTCATCCATCCATCCATCCATCCATTCATTCATATATTCATTCATTCATTCATTCATTCATTTATTCATTCATTCATTCATTCATTTATCCATCCATTCATTCATTCATTCATCCATCCATCCATCCATCCATTCATTCATATATTCATTCATTCATTCATTCATTCATCATTCATTCATTCATTCATTCATTCATTCATTCATCCCTCCATTCATTCATTCATTCATCCATCCATCCATCCATCCATTCATTCATATATTCATTCATTCATTCATTCATTCATTCATCCATCCATCCATCCATCCATCCATTCATTCATATATTCATTCATTCATTCATTCATTCATTCATTTATTCATTCATCCATCCATCCATCCATGCATTCATTCATACATTCATTCATTCATTCATTCATTCATTCATTCATTCATTCATTCATTTATTCATTCATTTTGTATCCCAAAATTATGAGCCAGTTATTACAAAATATGTAGACTCCAGAGGCCATTGTCATCTAAAGAAATAATAAATAGGCCCTGTAAGATATTGGAATGTCAGAACTTGATGGCAGGTGTTCAGACATTTATTGTGACGAATCGTCACTTTATAACACACTTTATAGTCACCTGGAACAACTACAAAAGACGTCTAACTTCTACGTCATGGCACAAGACCGAAGGGCTACAGCTCAGGTGGTCGCTGGTTCGGATAAGTAAGTAAGTAAGTAAGTGACGAATCGTCCAAGAACGTTAGTATGTCCAGGGTAACCCGATAATCAAACTTGGATTTCAAGCGTAACTTATATAATCTAAGTTAGAATTAACCCTTTGTTGAGGATTGTAAGTTTTGTATGTTAACCAGTTAGCTGTCGTACTTTGGAAAGACACATCGCGAGGTCCCAGGTTTGAGATAAGGGTTCGGGTTAGGGGTAGGGTTAGAGTTAGGGTTAGGGTTAGGGTTAGGGCTAGGGTTAGGGTTAGGGTCATTTTAATCGATTGATATTTGAAGGATTAGTTTTCTGGCCAAATTTTTGAATACGTGTTACTCCGGAGTACAGCTGGTAGTTGACTGGTTTAACTAAAAAAAAATAACAGAAGAAACAAAGCAAAACATACATAAATCGAAACTTATTATTGTTATTTTGAGTTAAAATTCAATTCTCAACATCAAGTTCATTCCGATAAAGTACCCTGTTGATGCAAATGGTCACATTTTCATTTCCATGATTTTCAGCCTCGGATACAATACGTCGCCACAAAGAATTCCCAGTGATTTCAAACTCCAAAATATCCATCAAAGACGTGGACATTTTTAGAGGATCCTGTATACCAACCCTAGTTAAATACCACGGTGAGAATAGTCATGCATCGAGAAATAAATAGATTTACTTTTTTCATCCCAGAGAGAAAAAAATATTTATGGAGTCTATTTTGAGAAAAAAAATGCGAAACTACTTGAAAATAATGTGAGGAGATGTTTCAGAAACCCGCTTAGTTGCATCCTGATAGAAATAGGTTTCAACAGCCATGGCGTCACTTCCCTGCCCTCGTAATGACGCATGGTAACTTAGTAACGGGCTCTAAACTATCGGTACAATAGCGGACGCCCTTATGAAATATTTCTCCGACGAGCATTAAAATGTATCCAGAGGAGAAAAACATTACAAATATGATCATGTTTTGACTTTTATACATTCTGATCATATGACATATGAAAAGTTCTAGCCAGCATGAAGAATAAAAAGTACCTATTTTCTTTGATTAGAACCAGGCTGCTCGCCGTTGCTGGGCGACGCCGTGACATCAGACTAGTGAATCCAATTGAGTTTTCGCTCTCAAACCTTTTATCAGACTCCATAAAATCACAGGGGGAAAATTTGAAGATTCAAAATATTCAGGATATTGTTCTGCGAATCATACAGGGCAAATACTGTCCTTTTAAGCTACTTGGTTAATAAATTACAACAAAATACTGGAAGTTTGAATTTCATAAAAGCGATGGAAGAGGATTTGATTTTAGTTCAATTAATTAAATTTTAAAGAGTTTAATCACTTTCAGTTTTCTGATATTTTGATGATGATAATATAATGATAGTAAAATGATTGACAGTAACAATAAAGATAATATGTAATAATAAAAATAATAATAATAATAATAATAATAATAATGATAATAATAATAATAATAATAATAATAATAATAATAATAATAATAATAATAATAATAATAATAATAATAATAATAATAAGAAGAAGAAGAAGAAGAAGAAGAAGAAGAAGAAGAAGAAGAAGAAGAAGAAGAAGAAGAAGAAGAAGAAGAAGAAGAAGAAGAAGAAGAAGAAGAAGAAGAAGAAGAAGTAGAAGAAGAAGAAGAAGAAGAAGAAGAAGAAGAAGAAGAAGAAGAAGAAGAAGAAGAAGAAGAAGAAGAAGAAGAAGAAGAAGAGAAGAAGAAGGAGGAGAAGAAGAAGAAGAAGAAGAAGAAGAAGAAGAAGAAGAAGAAGAAGAAGAAGAAGAAGAAGAAGAAGAAGAAGAAGAAGAAGAACTTGTGATGATATTTATGATGATGACGATGATAATACATTCGTCTTATTCTCATCTCTCAGCCATACTGATGTGCCTTGCTTGGCTGGCATTTGCACCATTGGCAATATTTACAGCCAGATATTACAAGAAAGGATTCAAACACAAGACGGTGGTTGACTTCAAGATTTGGCAAATAGTAAGTTAGCGCTGTGCATGTAAAAAAAAACAAGAAACTAAACTTGGAGAATATTATGTCAGTATGAACAAAATTAAAGATATTAATAGTTTTCATAATAAACAATATCACCTATCTTGTGATTTTGGTGAGTAAAGGTGTTATGGAGATACCTAACGGTAATCGAAAGAGGCGGAAATGTTTAATATTTTAACATAAAAATGTGTAAAGATGAATAATTGGAGGTCCGAAAGTTCATTGTAGGCATTTTTGTTTCGTAATATGACATTTGGTTTCGGAGTGTTAGGTCCCGGGTTTGAGTCCTGATCTGACCAACGCAAAGCGGAGTCCTTGGAAAAAAATTCTATGTCTGAAAAAAAATTTATTATCACCTTACAGGCATCATGTCTCGTCTTACATGTTTAGTGTTGCTGAAGCTTTGTAAAGCGCTTTGACACGCTGAATGCATATTGCGCTACATGAATTCTCACACTTGACAGAACACATTGACTAAGATCGGTATTGGTCATGGTTTCATTCGAAGTTATTTTCCTGACTCCTGTGATTATAGCTGTGGTTGGTTTGCTGGGTCCATTACGTTTATTGAAGCGTTTAATTACACCAAAAAACAAAACAAACAAAAACTGGGATAAACTCCAGTTTTACGGGTCTTGTGGTTCTACAGAAATTGTGCAACTCCTATAGATAGTATGCACTTGGCTAAGAATCTCACAACATTGTCATCCGGAAGTTTAACTGGCCAACACACAAAACTGTGTGTAACCATGATTGTTTATAGTCAGGTTAATACAGTTTAGTGAGAATTACTCATAAACGCGGATGGCGTCACAAAGACCTGAGTGACGCCAACTTCGAACTATCCATAGAATCCTTGAACATCTTCATTTTTTCAAGTCCTAATCATTATTATTTCTATCTAGATCCACGGAACAGCTAGCTTGCTGACTGTGACCTTGACATTGGGGAGTTTGGTAGCCATTTCGGTACATTTAAATGGAAAAGTTTCCCAGGTAAACGGCAGTTAATTTTTTAAAAACACTGTGTCTGTGATATTTTGTGGATTAGTAATGTACGCGACGCTTAGCAAATGTAAAGTTCAATGAACCAGCTTGTTGGATTAATTATTGGCTCCCTAAAGTTTAGGTGGATATCTTAAAAGGAATAGAGCAGGACTAAATGGTGTGGACTCGGTGGCTTAGTGTTATGGTGTCTCGTCCTCTCGCCTCTCACAGAAGTTGAGTAGTTTTAACTCTTTCCTTACCGACCATTTCCAGTATTTTTAAAAAATGGCAAGCTTACCCAGCAGAAAAATTGATTTTTAAAACTCAACCAATCTCTTTACAAAACAACTTTATGTTCTTATTAATTAACCAAAGATCATTGTGATGTACAAAATAAATCTGAATAAGTAAACTGTATATTGTGTCATAACAATTGTGACGATTTTGCTGTAGGTGGTAAGGAGAGGGTTAAGCGTGGTAAGTGATCAAATGCTTGACAGTGATCGTACAAATTTCTGGTCACGATATCATTTCCTAGAGTATGACACATTACACAATTTACCCCACTTTGCTCTGGTGTGAATGAGCACTTTGCTGTAGACAGTGACAGGATATTGAAAGTATAATATAATACAAAAATAATACAAAAAGAATGAAAAACAGGCATTTAGTACCGTTTGAAATGTGACAAAGAGAAATATGATGAAATACGAGGAAATGAAATAACTTTTAACAAGGGCATTCAGCAGTGCAAACTTATACTCTCTACATTTCGTTTTTATTTACTATTTCAACGACCGCACACACCAAAAAAAAAAAAAAAACAAATGATAAAAAATAAAGACCATATAAGTTTTATGAAATTGTTTGTTTTTGTTTAGTTTTGCTTTTTGGTTGTTTTCTTTGTTTTGTTTTTTTTCTGTTTTTTTTTTTTTTTGTTGTTGATTTTTTGGTTGTTTCTTTTTTTATTTTTAAATATCTCAATTCTGAATCAAAAGTTTGTCCTGAAGAAAAGCGTCTTCTTTCAAAATATCACAATGAAAATGATTTAACGCAGACACGGTCATAGAAAACTGGTTGTATTAGTATATGCTCAAAGAAATCCGAAAAAAACATTCTAACAAAACATTTTATTTTGGAACAGTGAATCAATTTTATTTTCTATTCAATGTTTTTTTTTTTTCAAACAGAAGGACACGTCATATAATCACGTTAGTCTTGGGTTTACTGTCATCGCCCTTATGTTAATTCTACTGATGACCTCACTGTACGTACCCGGGCCAAGCTCCAGGGCGAGGCCTATATTTAACGGTTTTCATCGTGTAATGGGAGCTATCCTTTTATTACTGGCAGGTGAGAACAGAAGATATATCATGGGTATCAACCGAGTCATCTGAGATATAAGGCTGGTGCCAAAATTTCGTTTTCTTAGCCTTCACAACAATCATTCTCCAATACTAAATTACTTTTAATAACTATGGAAACTTTTCATCACCATCAATACGCTTCAACAGTCGTAACGTCACTCCTCTCGTAATGACGCATGGTAACTTAGTAACTGGCTCTAATTGTCAACTATCGGAACAATGGCGGACGCCCTTATGAAATACTTCTCAGACGAGCATCAAAACGTATCCAGAGGAGAAAAAAAAACATTATAAATCTGATCATGTTTTGACTTTTACACATTCTGATTATAAGACATATGGAAAGTTTTAACCAGCATGAAGTATAAAAAGTACCAATTTTCTTTGTTTAGAACCACGATGGCCGGCGTTGCTGGGCGACTGACATCAGACTATTGAATCCAATTCCTCTGTATTGAATAATGGAAAATAAACCAAAAACGGACAGTCTAGCTCCAATAGAATAGCAGAAATAGTTTCTCAAAAGTTCAAAAAGGGGGTGGACAATAATGTAGTAACTTTGTTCATAATTTTTCCAACACTTTTCAGAGCTTTAACTACAAGAATTTTGATGTAAAATCGTCTGTTTCTTGGTTTATTCACTCCAGCATAACCGATGACTGCGAAAAGTTCCATAGTTTTTAAAGTGTTTTAGCTAGAAGCTGTGGACTGTAAAAAGTTATCAACAAACAGGAATAGAACAGATTCAAAAATTTGGTATTTTGTACTTTTTTTAAGCTATTAATTTTTTTTTCTTGTTTTTTTTTTTAAATTTTTTTTTGCATTTCATAATTTTTAAGGGTAGTTTTGGAGTATTGTTTTAGAAAATGTTATTTTGGTGTCGGACATGGGTGTAAGATATAATGAAAAAATAATTAGATAATTAATTTTGAAAACACTTAGAGTGCAACACCATGATAAAGCTTTAAAATATTTTTTTTTAAGATTAGTGATTGATATAACTAGCGAGAGATGAATCGAAACATATCAAGAATGTGAGAGAGAAAGATTTGAAACAAAACTTTAAAATCTTACTCGCTTCAAGATGGTGATGGTGGTGATGATGATGATGATGATGATGATGATGATGATGATGATGATGATGATAATAATAATAATTATAATAGCTATGATTGTCATTATTGCCTTTATTATAATTATTGTTATTATCCTTTTTTTGTTTTCAATATTACTATTATTATCACTATGATTATTGTTATCATTATAATTTCTTATTATATTCGTCAACATCATTCATATTTTTATCATATGGTCGATAATCGAAGCTATCATGACCGTCATCACTTACCACAAAACTCGTCATCACTTACCACAAAACTCGTCATCACTTACCACAAAACTCGTCATCACTTACCACAAAACTCGTCATCACTTACCACAAAACTCGTCATCACTTACCACAAAACTCGTCATCACTTACCACAAAACTCGTCATCACTTACCACAAAACTCGTCATTACTTACCACAAAACTCGTCATCACTTACCACAAAACTCGTCATTACTTACCACAAAACTCGTCATCACTTACCACAAAACTCGTCATTACTTACCACAAAACTCGTCATCACTTACCACAAAACTCGTCATTACTTACCACAAAACTCTATTACCTTCATAACATTGGGAGGCAGCGTGGCTCAGCCGTAC
>NC_088362.1:98219662-98224662 GCF_034508935.2 Berghia stephanieae | reverse complement strand
AAGTTTACAGATCACTTCTTTAGATTCTTATCTTTAAAATTAACTGTCTCAGCACCAAAATACACCCAAGACGTTTGTTTTCCTTTCAATCCCTTTGACGACTGCTCTAGCCCTCTGCAAAGAATATCAGTCACCCATTTTCACCCTTTTCCTTCTCAACCATTTTGTGTCGTGTTGCTTTCGACTGTCGCAGTTTTAGGAACCCGTTCGGAGAGCTGTTGGCAAACTTATGCGCATTTAATAGCTTTGGCATAAATTATATTATTTGATAATTATTTACCTACAGTTATAATATGAGTTGCAAACTTTTCATAATTGTCGATGATGTATGATTGTGATAAATGATGTGCATAAGATTGATGCCTTATATCATCATCATCATCATTACCTTTTTTACCCTGGGTCAAGGTATAGGCCACAGACAAACAGTTTCCATCCTTCTCTATCCTGAGCTAACTTTTTTTTTTTAATCTCGTTCCATGTCTTATCACTTATCTGTATATCAGCTTCTTTAATTCTTCTCCATGTTCCTCGTGGCCTTCCCCTTGATCTTCTGCCCTAAGGGTTCCAGTCCAATACTTTCTTTGTTATAGTGGAGTCATTCTTTCTAAGGGAGTGTCCAATCCACCTCCATCGTCTTCTTCCTATTTCCTCTCCCACTGGTTTCTGCTGTGTCCTTTTCCATTACAAAAATCTGTACCCTCCTTATAGAATGCATTCCAAGTTTCACATGATTATATTGGTATCAAATATCTAAATTTATGATTTGTACTTTGCTAATGTTTGATTGTTGCATACCTGTTATTTAGGCTTTATCTTTTTTATGGTCTGTTTGGCGATATTTTACTTTTGTTTGCCATTACAGGCTGTTCAAAAGTCAATATACCTACTCAACCCTTATTTATGATATGATATTTGATATGACGATAATAAAAAAAGAGCTTTTATATAGCGCAATATCCACTAAACGTGCTCAAAGCGCTTTACAAGGGGTCCCTGACCAACAGCAACACTTAAAATGCTGTACGGGACATGACGTGTTAGGCGATATTATATTTTTTTTCGGAGAGAGACAAAGCTGTAAACGTCCAGGTACTCATTTTACACCTGAGTACGGTGAGAGAATATGTGTAAAGAGACTTTTCCAAAGGCTCAACTATGGGCTAAGCAAAGCTCGAACCCAGGACCTTCCGATCCGAAAGCAAGTGTCATACCACAAGACCACATAGCCGCACGATAATAATAATAATGATAACAGTATATCTAAGATTTACATCGAATTTTACAACAAAATACAACACACGCTCAAAAAAAAATAAATAAATAAATAAAAAGAACTTTAAAAACAACGAAGAGTTCTTATCAATGTTTATTTTTATATAGTAAAAACTGATTTAAAAATTCAATATGATGATGGGAATAATAGGAATAATTGTTCGTTGCAAGACAATCAGAATAACCAAAACAGTTACTCAATCAAATCAAATAAAAAACGCACACAAACACACATTGATTATGAGATTAACGAAGCATGAATATATTATATACATTATGAATTCATACATAACACGCTGTTTTACAGCGACACTGTTTACTTGTTAATACGCTTCACCAGTCATGACGTCACTTCCCTCGTAATGACGCATGGTAACTCAGTAACTGGCTCTAAACTATCGGAATAATGGCGGATGCCCTTATGAAATATTTCTCCAAACGAGCATAAAAGTGTATCCAGACGGGGAAAAACATTATAAATCTGATTATGTTTTGACTTTTACACATTCTGATCACACGACATATGAAAAGTTCTAGCCAGCATGAAGAATAAAAAGTGCAGATTTTCTTTGTTTAGAACCACGATGGCAGCCGTTGCTAGGCGACATGACATCAGGCTATTGAATCTAATTGCCGTACTCTGGACAGATACGTGTTTAAAACTTCGGCCGTTTTCTGACCGCATTTTTAAATTCGTGTCCAAAAGAATTTGCTTTTAATGTTATTTTATGGAAAAAAAAACATATTCAAAAATATTGAGCCAGAAAGATTCTTTTTTTTTCAAATATGCATTGATTGGAATGACCTTCAAGTTGCCAAAATGTGTCAAACCTGAGACGTTAAAGAAATTTGTTAGTTTTGAGATATTTTAACATGTTGAGGATCTAAGTAAAAGTTGACTGGTCAATTTTGAGAAAAAATGTATTTTGTCAGTTTTCTTGTAACGGGTAGATATTCCTTTTAACATCAATATTAGATCATGAACCCTCGACGGAGAGCCTTAATTCTTTCATTATGTCTCTCACAAGCCATCTCTTATTTAAAACAAGAAATTCTCTCACTCTATCCGCTTTCACAGAAAGAGAAGTTATCGCAAATGAAGCCACTGTTCTCTTGGTAAAAACAAATAAAATAAAAAAAATTGAGCTTTTATATAGTGCAATATCCACTAAACGTGCTCAAAGCGTTTTACAACCAACATGACGTTCTCTCTCTAATAACTTTTCCGCCGGTGACGTCACATACTATGGGTGACGTCCAATCAAGGGACGCTACTCTTCCGCTAATCTCATTCCCTATAATGCACATTACACGAGAATTTCAAAACGTTGCATAGATTTTTACGATATCAAAGGAATTTAAAGACTTCAGTTTACAAGTTAAAAAAGTGATAAATTGCAGACAATGTAAAAATTGCATTTTTAAAGTGATTGAACAAGATTATATAATGTATTAACACATTTCACACAAAACGCCTTTTTAGAATCATTCGGACTGGATATAAGTTTACATATTTGCAGGTCTGATAACCGAATGATAACGCCTTAATTTAACATTGTTGTAATGAACAACATTTAATTTTGTGTCCGTTATTGAAAGTATTGATTTCCAATACAACAGTGGCCCAATAACAAATTGCATTATCAGACCTGCAATAAGTGTGTACGTTGGACTGGTTGGAAAGTACTCTATACATCAACCAATCGGTTGTACTCTGATAAATTACATTTTGATTTAACACTATTTTTTAAAAATTCCGACCAAAAAATCTTTTCTACTTTAAATATCGATCGATTGAAATGGTTCTCATCTCACGATTCCAAAACCCAACACTTCTTTGTGTTTATGTTTAAAAGGGTTTTACGGTGCATGAAGTACTTTAAGTAATTTCAGGGCCAGAAAATGGAAGAAAATGGGATAGTCCAACAATTCATTCTCAATTTACATTATAAAAACCCCAAAAAACAACAAGACAACGGGGACTGGGCCAAATGGAAAACAGATGTAGATTTAAAGAGAGCATGCCATCATTGTACTTAGGTTGAGATTACCTAAAAGTCTCAATCGGACGATACACAGAATTCCTATAATAGGAATAAATTTATTCAAATGTTTACAAAATGTATTGAAAATAAAAACTATAAAGTACACAATAGAGAAAGCATTCGCATGAAAAAATATCATCTCTCAAAATGATATTATACGTTTGACTGTTTCCCTGTCAGCTAAGGACTCCGACCAAGACCAGGACAAAACCAAGAAATATCATTCCAAGACAAAGACAGAAAACAACCAGGACAGGAAAACATCGTGGGATAGAAGACACCAAAAGTGGCCTCTCCATCCAACATGGGAGGTCAAAAGACCATAGTATAAATCATGGACTCTTTTTTTAAATTCTATGTGTGTGATACTTTAAGGAGTGAATGTCATTTTAATCGGTTGAAAATCGAAACTAAAAAGGCTACGATCAAAATGAAATAAAAATATGTTTTCTCAGTGTACACAGACATAAAATAATCGATTACTTTAATCCACGACTTTCATCACATCAATGGCCGGACTGCCCAACTTTGGACAATACAAACTAGAAAGCACGTTAAAAATTACCCTCAACTTTTCAAAAACTCTCAAAGAAGTTCCAGGTACGATTTTTTTGAGGTGTACTTCAAACGCTTTAACTATTTATACAGATCAAATATCGTCCAAAGTATTTCAAATTTTATATGTTGATATGGTACAACTTAAACAAGATGTGAATGAATATAGAGCTAAAATTAAAAGCAGAAAGTAAAAATTTTAAAAAGTCATAATATAAAAATTCACCTTTGCTAATTAATAATCAAACATCAGACGTCTATCTATATCATTCACAGCTTTTCACATGGCATGGTCATTTGTTTCCAAAATTTCTAATTTATATTTTCAAAAGTCTACAACGAAATCATAGTTTTACAAATCTCATACCAAATCAATTCAATTTTACATAGCTATGGAAGATAAGTAAACTTTCTGACTAAACAAACAAAAGATTTGCCGTCATTGCAGCAACTGTGAAATTACAGTTTTGTATCTATCTAGCGTTAAGAATATTTGCGAGAAAAGGTAAGTAGACCGATTATGTGCCCTTGAGCAAACATTTCACATTAGTTTGGCTCAAATGGCGCTTTTCTCACGGCTAACCACATATATTATAAAGAATAACTTGAAAGAATACAAGAAATGGAATAACAGTTTATTTTACAATAATCATAAAATGACAAAATCAACAACGAATAACGACAACAACAACAACAACAACAATAACAACATCAGCAACGCGTAAACTTGCACGTCGGGAAACCTCATTTGACGGTCACAAAGACAATAGAGGCAGGCGTAAATTACTTACTCCCGACGTGGTGATTCATGAGTTTTTAAATAAGTTATTGCATACAAAGTGCTTTGCATAATATTCGTATTGACATTCCAAAGATAGATTTTTTAAAACGCATGCATTATTCAATTAACAATATTTACAAAACATTACAACACGAAGAAGCAAAACAATAAACACATTGGTTATTTTGTGTATCTATATCACGCTTCACACAAATGACAATTCAGCATTTCCAGATGTAAAAGTAAGAAAACAACAAAGACATTTCAACTATTTTACACAATATACAAGGTATAAAAACGACAACGAATAAATTTGAAATTGCCTGCCATGAAATAGTTGAGAC
>NC_088362.1:98202162-98214662 GCF_034508935.2 Berghia stephanieae | reverse complement strand
TTAAATCATTTTCTTCTGATTCTGGCACCACCTTATACTGTAAGCTTTTCACACCACTGAGAATATCTCCCTTATATCTTCTCCCTCAAGAGATTGGATTGTTTTGGGGGTTTATTTGTAACTAGTCTCTCCTCTCAGGGATAGGGAAAAAAAGCAATCCAAAGTCAATAGATAATATCAATATATAACGTGTTAACCCGTAAACAATTTTATTTTAATTGTTTTAAATATCAAATTAAACGTGTTAACTTCACCAAAACCAAATTCCTCTGGGTTTTTCCAAAGATATATCCAATATGAAATATCAAGGTAGACCACCCACGTTAATTCACACTGTCCTCAATAGAGACCTAAAACGCCTTCAAAATGACAAGTATTAAAATCAAAGGAAGATCTTACGAAATTAGCATCCATAGTAAAAGACAGTGAACAGTGGAAGGAAATGACACGGATGATTAGAGACGCAGCCGAGGCGTCCCGATCGGATGATTAGGAAGCGAAAGGCCTTAAGTCAGTAAATCAGTCATATCCAATATGAAGTATTTTCAATACAACAATATAAGTAATTCTTTGGACTAGTAAAACAACTGAGTATAAACAGACGAAATGCGTCGACCTCAGCTACAGCCAGTTTTGAACTGACTGGCAGCAACGTGGTTCTTCATTTGTGCCCCAATTCGGAATAGCCTTCAACAGTCGTGACGTCACTTCCCTCGTAATGACGCATAGTAACTTTACAACTGGATCTAAAGTATCGGAACAATGGCGGACGCCCTTATGAGATATTTTTCCGACGAGCATAAACGTGTATCCATAGGAGAAAAACATTATAAATATAACCATGTTTTAACTTTTATAAATTTTGATCACAAAAGTTCTAGCCAGATGAAGAGTAAAAAGTATCGACTTTCTTTGTTTAGAACCACGATGGCCGCCGTTGCTGGGCGACATGACATCAGACTATTGAATCCAATTGGGACACGAGGTAGAGTGATAAAGAGGACGAATTATGATGATGATGATGATGATGATGATGATTATGATGATGATGATGATGATGATGATGATGATGATGATGATGATGATGATGATGGTGGTGATGATGATGATAATAATAATATATACTTTATTCATAAAAAAAAATGGAAATTCGTTTACAAATGATGATGCTGATAATGATGATGATGATGATGATGATGATGATGATGATGATGATGATGATGAGACGACGACGACGACGATGATAATAATGATGATGATGATGATGATGATGAGTACATAGTCCAAACCTCAAGGTGATGCAACCATATCGGTTGTCATGGCTGACAAAGCTGGTGTGTCGAGGGATATAACTAGGCAACACGCAAGAATTCGTGGGAATCACATCAGAAGATCTCAAGGCCACTGACCAGGGTCTGAAAAAATAAACGGATTGCACCATTATCTATCTAGTTGGATTTCAATATTCAACATTCAAAGAATATTACGTTAGCCCCCCCCCCCCCCCTCTCTCTCTCTCTCTCTCTCTCTCTCTCTCTCTCTCTCTCTCTCTCTCTCTCTCTCCCTCTCTCTCCTCTTCAACCCCAGTTAATCCTGCATTATATCGGAATGAACTACTAGATGAAAACAACTGACTTTGAAGTCATGTACAAAAATGAATTCAATTAACAGCTTAGAGTAATGACAAAATACCAAAAATGGGGCGTTCAACTTTTATTATTACACCCCCTTTAGTAATGATTAAGAGGGGTTGCTAGGGTTCTTTATAGGCCCATAAATGCACGCTTCTCTATTGGCACCTGCTACTTTTTGTTGTTGTTGAGGTCTTGAAATTACGTGACAAAGAGCAGACGACAAACTAAGGAAAATAATCAAGGATTTTTTTACTATAAGCCTTGGAAGAACCACCTCGGGGTTACGAAATAATCAATATTGATCAAAAACCTACTATAACACCCCAGTTGTACAATTTTCTATGAAATCATCCTTAAAGTCACCCTTAAAATATGAAAATGTTGGAAGAAAATTATAAAGTTTAAATAAGTCAAGATTATGGTAGATTTTAGTTTAATTTAAAGTGTCATCAACAACAACAACAAAAATCATCACATTGTAGCGTATTACTCCCCTTGGTTTTTATTATTTGATTAAGTGACGTAACAAGTTATGGTGACCAAACTCGATACAAGTTCGGTCGCGCAAGAATACAATCAAATGCGTTGTCTATTAATGGCATTTTCTCTTAACTAAAGGTTTCATTAAATAATTACACAATTTCTGAATTTATCATAGAGTAATCTTTCCTGACTGTTATTTTTAAACATGAGGTGTAATAATATAATTTTTGAACTTTTTTATATTTTCGGCACTCGTTCTTGATAAAAGCACTCATAAAGTCGTACTATGGTCAAGAGATGGGTAGCATGTTTCAGTATTCGTTTGTCTACTAGTTAAAAAACAAGATCAAATAAGGGAAACCATTGGTGTTTAATGAAAATAGATAACGGTATTTGTCTCTGGTGAATTTTTTTTTTTTTTTTGCTTTGTTTTTATTTTGGTGCGTTTTGTTATTTGTTTATTTGTTGTACTTTATTTTTGTTAGTTTTTTCTTTTGTTTTTTTTTCTGGAAGGGGGTGGGGGTGTTTGTCCTAATTATTTTCCGCAATGCAGGTGAGCTATTTTGTTAGATTTAAAAAAAAGACTCTTTTTTTTTTTGGTAGGAGGAGTTGTTGTTTTTTGTTTTTGTTTTTTTTTTTTGGGGGGGGGGGGGGGGGGGTTTGGTCCAAATCATTTACCTCCATGCACTTGAGCTATTTCGGTGTTCTCTTTTCGTTTTTTATTGTTCCATGTGTTTTGAATTAAAATATTTATTTATGTTTATTAACTATTTATATTCGTTAAATTATTCATTAAGGACATTTTACTGCTGCCTGATAACTACTGATCCGGCAAGAATGCTCGTACTTGGAATGGTAGGTATCTCTTGGATCCCTCATGTCCGGTGGAACCTGGAACTTGTCCACGTGACAAATGTTCTCTTCACTGAGAGTCAAAGGCCATTGAAGAACATCTCCCATGCGGTAGCGCATCACCGATTGGCCGGGCATATCAAAGTGTAGGCACAAAAATCGGGGGAAGCATCCATTCTGTCGGGGATGGAGAGATAAGAAAAATTGTTAATTTGTGGTAAAATAGGCATCAACAGTCGTGACGTCACTTCCCTCGTATTGACGCATAGTAACTTATAGTAACTGGTATTGTGTTAAAATAGGCTTCAACAGTCGTGACGTCACTTCCGTCATATTGACGCATAGGAACTTATAGTAACTGGTTCTAAACTATCGGAACAATGGCGGACACCCTTATGAAATACTTCTCCGACGAGCATAAGAGTGTATCCAGAGAAGAAAAAAACATTATAAATCTGATCATGTTTTGACTTGTATACATTCTGGTCACATGACATGTGAAAAAGTTCTAGCCAGCATGGAGAATAAAAAGTACCGATTTTCTTTGTTTAGAACCAAGCTGCTCGTCGCTGGGCGGACGTGACATCAGACTATTGAATCCAATTGTGAGTAATGATCGGGATTTGTGGGTGCTGAGGAAGGGTTTATAGTAGAATATCTATTAGCTCAGCGCTATTATTATTATTATTATTATTATTATATTATTATTATATAGTAGTAGTAGTAGTAGTAGTAGTAGTAGTAGTAGTAGTAGTAGTAGTAGTAGTAGTATGTAGTAGTGTAGTAGTTTAGTAGTAGTAGTAGTAGTAGTAGTAGTAGTAGTAGTAGTAGTAGTAGTTGTAGTAGTAGTAAGTAGTAGTAGTAGTAGTAGTAGTAGTAGTAGTAGTAGTAGTAGTAGTAGTAGTAGTAGTAGTAGAGGTAATTATTATTATTATTATTATTATTATTATTATTATTATTATTATTATTATTATTATTATTATTATTATTATTATTATTATTATTATTATATTATTATTATCATTATTATTATTATCATTATTATCAGTATCATACGTTTTCCCATTCTTTACGTTACTAAATAAAAGAACAATAACAAAATAAACCAAACTAATAAAATATTGTTTATGTCGAGTTACCTCCCTTACAATTATTCATGACCGAGAGTCAACAACCTTTTTGCACCTAGATACTTTGCTTAACATAATTTTTTTTTTTTCAACTTCACGAAATTGTTTTAAGGATAAGTCTCTCTACCTTCTTTTGAAATTATTTTTAATATGTTTAATTAAGGGAGAAGAATCAATATTTTAAATGAAAGAAATGCTGAAGTAGATTTGCTTGTAAGACGAGATTTGACGCCTTTCGGACGCTGCTAATTTACATTCTGGCAAAAGACATATTTAAAAATTTGGCCAGAAAACTAGTCCAAATATCGATCGATTTAATTGACGCTCATCTTGGCTAAAACCCTCAAACCCGGGACTTCGGGGAAGTCCCGGGTTTGAGAGTTTTTGCCAAGATGAGCGTCATTTAAATTGATCGATATTTGAAGGACGAGTTTTCTGGCCACATTTTTTAATATGTGTTTTTCCAGAGTACGACAGCATTGTGCAATGACTTTGGAAATTCATACTTTTTCCAAGTAAGGAGGTCAATCAGTTAAAATGAGTATATTATTATTATAGCTTTATGTCTAAATAGAAATTTCACACGTTTTGCACTCAACACTTCACTGATTGCACTTGTAATGTCGTTAGATTTATCAACTGTAAATTTTCTTATTAAATATTTACGGAAGCTTTGTTTACATTGATGCACGTGTCCTTATTTCTTAACGCTGACCTCTTCAGTGCATTTTCTTGATAACATCTTCATACATTGTATTTACATGAAATGAGCGTGTGTGACAGACACGTTTCTTCATTATAAAATGACACTGTGCAAACTGATGATATGCGTTTAAGTAAAACATTCACAATTTTTTTCTTACCAAATCAGTCGTACCAATAGATAGTATGCGCTTGGCTAAGAAGCTCAAAACATTGCCATCCGGAAGTACAACGGACCAACACACAAAACTGTGTGTATCCATGAACGTTTATAGTCGGGTTAATACAGTTCAGTGAGCATTACTCATGAACGCGGATAGCAAAAAACAATAACAAAGACCTGAGTGACGTCATCTTCGAACTATCTATACACAAAATTGTGTATAACATGAAACATTTATTATACGTCTGGGACAATTCCGTGAAAATTAATCACCCAACTGGCCGTCAAAATATAGTTTGAAGTTGACGTCACTCGGGTCTTTGTTATTGCTTTTTGCCATCCGCGTTTCTGAGTAATCCTCACTAAACGGTATTAACCAGACTATAAACGTTCAGTGAGCATTACTTAGAAATGCGGATGACAAAAAAAAAACAATAACAAAGACCTGAGTGACGTCAACTTCTTACTATCTATCAAATTATCAAAATACCGAATGACGTCAATAATCCATTTATTCTATGATATCTTAAGACGTTCTTCTATGCCCTGACTTTATTGTATCAACATTGGGTGCCCTTGAGTGTTGTTGTAAGATTATCGCTTCCGGACTTGTTCGTATCCCACTGAGAACAGCATTAAAATTGAGTCATTGGAAAATGTATAATTTTACTCACATTCTCTCACAGAACTCATGTGTAAATTGAGTACTGGGCCATTTAAATCACTGACACCATCGAATAAAATTAACTGTAATATAGTATCTTACTTTTTTTCGGCCAAATCAAAAGTTTATCTCAGTATCTATTAAGTATGACAGACAAAAACAATTACTTGCTACACTTTGGATAGAACCATGGTCTATCGCAAAGTACTTTCCGTCAGATCTAACAGACTCACTACCCATCATCACGGGGATGGACAGTGAGATCAGCAAAAAATCTCGACTTCTCCCTGGATTAATGAGTGCTCTATTAACTGAGCTATCGGGACCCCAATAATGTTAATAACTAGTTCAAATAAAAGTGTGAAACTTTTCACTTCAAATAAGTGGGGAAATTGGGGTATTCTTGTTGTCTTATATCCCCCTATACCTGTTTTCCTTTTCCCTAATTGCTTTCTGTCTTTATTTTGGAATTACATTTCTTAATTAAGGTTTTAGGGATATTTGAATATTAACATTTTTTGTCAAAAAGTTTTTAAAATTATTTTATCAGTGTGAGGCAGTATGATTAGATAAATACTGAGAGATATTAAGATAAAAACAACAGTCTTTTTCGCTGGTGAAGGATTATTAACCGTCATATAGAATCAAATTGCTTTCATAATTTGAATTATTTGTTGCCTCGAACCATCACGGATCGACAGGCTTCGACCAATATGAAATAGTTTTAATAAGTAAATGATAATTTTTACAAATTTACATACATTGATATTGACCAAGGAAACAGCCAATGGAAAATTTTATAGTCGGACATTTATTCATATGAAAGAACTGAAGGCCATTCAACCTTTGTTGATTGGTACAGCCCAAAATCCTCCTCCCTTGAATTGGTGAATATGAAAAACCATGAGATTTTATGAAGATCAATATTATGTACTAAACATGCTCAACACAAGGGGTCCCAAGCCAACAGCAACACTCAACATGTATGACGAAATAGAACGACAATACGTGATTATAGATAGTATGCGCTTGGCTCAGAACCTCATAACATTGCCATCCGGAAGTATAACGGACCACCACACAAAACTATGTGTTTCCTTGAACGTTTATAGTCAGGTTAATACAGTTCAGTGAGCATTACTCATAAACGCGGATGGCAAAAAACAATAACAAAGACCTGAGTGACGTCATCTTCGAACTATCTATAATTCGTTTTCGACAGAGCCAATGCTAAGAACTGTCAGGTATTTTATATTTTACATCCGATAATTTTCCAAGGGCTTATACGCGCCACTCAAAGCGGGACTGGAACTCAGGACCTACATATCCAACGTTTTAGTATCACACCCATAGACCACATCCCCCTTTCTGCCAACCCCAATATTTTTTTCTTTTAAATATCGCAGTCCACCACTTAACTCACTCAATCCTAGAGATTTTTGCTACTTTTCAAATTTTGAAAAAAAATGTATTAAAAATAAGCATGTACATAGATAGTTTTATTTAACTACTATTAACATGGAAACAAAATAAAAACATTAGCTTTGATACTACGCCTATATTTTGTCTCAGAACATTGTAATAAATAGGCATGGGGTAAAAGTAACCCAGGTAAACTACGGATATAGTCGGTGTTAGGGTTGAGTGAGTTAAAAGTATTATCAGGGATAACCAAATTGGGACATTTTGAAAATAGCAAGATTGAAAATGGTTAAATTATAGTAAAACAGCTAAAATGAGTGGTAGAGACATTGATAGGTTGGGGGGGGGGCGTCGATGTTTCAATTATAGTTATAACTTTTCTAGATTATGACAGTGTTTTATTAGTAGACTGGTATTTCGTGTGATCAAAGGGAATGAGATTAGCGGAAGAGTAGCGTCCCTTGATTGGACGTCACCCATAGTCTGTGACGTCACCGGCGGAAAAGTTATTAGAGAGAGAACGTCATGTTGGTTGTGCGCATGGAAGCGAGGACGAGAGACGCATGCGCACAACCAACATGACGTTCTCTCTCTAATAACTTTTCCGCCGGTGACGTCACAGACTATGGGTGACGTCCAATCAAGGAACGCAACTCTTCCCCTAATCTCATTCCCTATAGGATGAATAATGAATAAGTCTTTCCGTTAATATTAAACGACTTCCTTTGTGCAGAGTTATGGTAGATAAAAGACCTTAAGTCAGCGGAACCTGAGATAAGTGGGTTTCCACATAAACCATGGAAATCGAATCGAAAAATAAGCTGATAGAAAGAAAGGAATCGGCCCGTACTCTGACAAAATACTCATGTACTTTATTTCATTTTGGTCTGAAGTCTTTTAAGTCTACTTACTCGTGCGGCTAAGTGGTCTAGTGGTATGACACTCGCTTTCGGATCAGAAGGTCCTGGGTTCGAGCCTCGCGCTTGGCGCATAGTTGAGTCCTCGGAAAAGGCTCTTTACTCACATTCTCTCACCACACTCGGGTGCAAAATGAGTACCTGGCCGTTAACAGCGTTGTCTTTGTCCCAAAAATTGTAATATCACCCAACAGGCGTCATGTCTCGTCCTACATGTTAAATGTTGCTGTTGACCAGGGACCCCTTGTAAAGCGCTTTGAGCACGTTTAGTGGATATTGCGCTATATAAAAGCTCAATTTTTATTTTTAATTATTTTTTTTTACTTCTTGCATATGTGTGGAATGCCATTTCAACAGACACCAGGTACAATTATTCCCTGTTCTGTTTTAACGCCTTCTTGAAGGCAGAGTACGGCTTTTCAGTGTTCTGTGAGTGATTTTATTGATTTTATATATACATATATATATATATATATATATATATATATATATATATATATATATATATATATACGTGTGTGTGTGTGTCTGTCTGTGTGTATGTGTTTGTATCTCTCTCTCTCTCTCTCTCTCCCTCTCTCTCTCTCTCTCCCTCTCTCTCTCTCCCTCTCTCATCTTTCTTTCTCTCTCTCTCTCTCTCTCTCTCTCTCTCTCTCTCTCTTCTATATATATATATATATATATATATATATATATAATATATATATATAATGCGTGTGTGCGTGTGTGTGTGTGTGTGTGTGTTTGTCTTAGTATAAGCCCTTCGGGGCACATTTTGTGCTAAGGGGCATTATAGAAATTACACATTATTATTTTCATTATTATTATTATTATCATTACTTGCCAAGAACCTTAAACTCCCTCCTTACATAAAATTGATTTTTAAATTCCAAAGCAAAAATCACATGGCATACACAGTTTTGTTTAGCAAAACAAGCTGTACATAGCAGTTTTCTATAACTATAACAAAGGAAAATATTTCTTCAGATTTCATGATGTACATACGAAATATGAATGAGAAAAACGTTGGCTGCTTCGTAACAAATGTATCTGGTAAGGAGATTGTTTACTTTTTACAAATAAACCCATACTCGAACATAACATTTAAAGTCGCCAGATTAGGACTTTTTTCATCTCAATCTATTGACATATTACGCACCTAGACGTTTTCTGGACAAAAAACATTAATAAAGTGTTTTGTGAGTGTACAACCGAACGCTTCACACAAGTTCATAAATATTCATGATTGGTGTCATTCCTCTGTTATAACAGTGTTAAATTGTGTCCTTGGGGTATGCCATACCGATGCATATCATTTCGTTTACGTGAAACGAAGCTCAATCAAACGCCTCCATCTCAAAATATTGATGAGAAATATTGATATACATTATACATATTATATATCCTGGTATGAAAATTGTTTTGGCTGTTGTATTGAAACCTGCTTTTAAGCATAAAAATACATCGTATGCGGAAGATGGCGGGTATTGTTTTTAAAAAAAGAGGACAAAGTAATTGACTACATACATTGTCACGACTTTGACATTAAAATTATTTTGACTTTAAAACGAAATTTCTGATCATCTGGCAGAGGATCAAGTTCACAAGGTATAATTGGTGCTCTTGTCATAAGATTTTAAAAATGAATCCTCTATTTTTATATATGTAAATCAATGGGGCAGCGTGGCTCAGCGGCACGGTCTATGCTTCCTCCCGAAAGGTATCGAGTTCGATCACCCGCCGCTGCGCAGTGTGGCCTTGAGCAATTCACTTAGCCTTAGTTCAATTAGCGGCGCTGCACTGCGGCTGACGCCTGGGTTATTCCAGTCTTCCCTTGGAATAGACCCTTGAGACACATTTCACCTATGGGATGAACAAAGGGAATTTTATTTATTTTAATTCTATTATATTTTTCATTTTAATAAAATTTACTTAATTCATCCTGGAAATTTGACTCTGAAGCCTATCTCGAAAAAAAAAGACCGAGACAATCCAGGCGCAAGCCGCAATGCAGAGTTGCATAGTGCTCAATTGGGGGAAACATTTCATGCTCAAGGTAAAAATAAGATAGCGGTTGTGGGACTCAAACCTGGGACCCCCGAGGCCTTATGCCTACACCTCCCCCCCCCCCCCCCCAAGCCTCCCCATTTAAAAAAAGTTTCAATTGTATCCTGTGCTAATACTAGCTTGTATATGTCAACTGTTTTTTTTTTTTTTTTGTTATTAATTTAGTAACAAGCAACTGTTTGCTGTAGGAGATGGTTATTTGGATCTTTATGGATTGCTGAGGGAGTGAATGAAGTCTTGTGAAAGGCATTGAGCATGGTGTACGCATGGAAATGTGCTATACGAATGTATCCGCCTTTAGCGTTATTTATTCAAATTATGGTGGATCACTCGCATTCCTCTTTCAGTTTCAATTTCAGTTTTATAATAAAGATAAGTGATAAGAACAACCGTCGTAAAATTACAAAGCCATTTTTTTGGGCCTCACCAGATCCTTTGATAATTCTATGCCTAGCTTTAATTAATCGTCCACTCTTTCAACACGCTTTATTTTCACATATTCTTCTTCAAGTACCAAGTCTGTGCCGCACATCGGTGATCATGGTACGCCATTCATCTCTTTGATCAGATAACATCAGAAAACTAATATTACTCTTCTCTTTCTTTGTCACCCAGCTGTTCAAACTATTCAAATATGATTTTCTTGGTCTACCTTTACTTTTTTTACCTTCTTTATTTCACGTGAGAGCAAGATGTTCAATGTCGATATAGGTGCCCTAAAAATTGCATTTTCTCTTTTTTTTTATTGTACGAATTAATAACCTTTTAGTTTCAGCTTGCCCTAATACTTCTTCATTAGTTTTCTTCTCTGTCCACGAGATTCTTAACATCCTTCTAAAAAACCACATTTCTGCTGCCTCCTCACATATTAAAAGTTTAAAATAAAACGTTCTAAAACCAGGGAACATAGACTAATTCTTCGTGCATATTTAAGAAGGAAAAAAAAACAAAAACTTGAGCTTTTATATAGCGCAATATCCACTAAACGTGCTCAAAGCGCTTTACAAGGGGTCCCTGGCCAACAGCAACACATAACATGTAGGACGAGACATGACGCCTTTTAGGCGATATTACACATTTTTGGGACAGAGACAACGCTGTTAACAGCCAGGTACTCATTTTACACCTGAGTACGGTGAGAGAATGTGAGTAAAGAGCCTTCTCCAAGGACTCAACTATGCGCCGAGCGAGGCTCGAACCCAGGACCTTCCGATCCGAAAGCGAGTGTCATACCACTAGACCACATAGCCGCAAGGAACCGATTGCACTGACAGTGACAGGAAACCAACACTCCCGTTTCATGTGCCGTTTACAGTGATATTGGAACGGAACTTGGTAGGAATTCATTAATAATCCATCTTCATCGTATTTCTTTTGTAACATTATAAAGTGATATGACGTGCATTGACAAAACACTTCTTTATATTTTAACCTAAAAACGTTTACTTCAAATATGCATCAATTAAGATAACCCCCAATATGTTGTCAGTCACTGAAGTTTTGAGAGGTTTGACAAATATTTGGTAATTTTGATAGATCGTTATTTAGAGTAAAATTCCTGGTCAAAAGGCGAAAAAAAAAAAAAGGATTTTCTCAGTTTTCGACATTAATGGCCCCAGTCGTTTTATTATTCTCTCCTTGACGTAGGAGAGTGCATAATGATTGCCCTGTGGATGTCACATGACCGGAATGGAGCTAGTCAGGGGTCTGAATTCTAAATTATCATAACTCCCATAAATATCTGTCTGACACTGTGGTCGGTAGAACAACGTCATTGTCTGAAATTCCCCAAATTATGTCGGGTGAAGAAGTTGGATGGTGAGGTAGGCATCTCGTTTATTCCCTATGAAAGAGAGTAAAGAGCCTTTTCCAAGAACTCAACTATGCGCCGAGCGAGACTCGAACCCTGGATGGACCTTCTAATCCAAAAGCGAGTGTTTTACCACAAGACATTATGCACTCTACCAAATATGACATGTAAACAAAATGATTTTGTTGATATTGATGAGATCTTGTGCGGCTATGTGGTCTAGTGGTATGACACTCGCTTTCGGATCGGAAGGTCCTGGGTTCGAGCCTCGCGTTCGGCGCATAGTTGAGTCCTTGGAAAAGGCTCTTTACTCACATTCTCTCACCGTACTCAAGTGTAAAATGAGTACCTGGCCGTTAACAGCGTTGTCTTTGTTCGAAAAATTGTAATATCTCCAAACAGGCGTCATGTCTCGTCCTACATGTTATATGTTGCTGTTGACCAGGGACCCCTTGTAAAGCGCTTTGAGCACATTTAGTGGATATTGCGCTATATAAGAGCTCGATTATTATTATTATTATTATTATCTTATCACAAATTGTTGAGAGCTAAAATTGAAGCTAAAAAGGACGAGCATTTCTCTTGCAATTCCTGTTATAAACGAACGATTACTCGCATCGAATTGAATCTAAGAAGCTATAATGTTTATATATGTG
>NC_088362.1:98189662-98197162 GCF_034508935.2 Berghia stephanieae | reverse complement strand
GCCGTTAACAGCGTTGTCTTTGTCCGAAAAATTGTAATATCGCCTAACAGGCGTCATGTCTCGTCCTACATGTTAAATGTTGCTGTTGACCAGGGACCCCTTGTAAAGCGCTTTGAGCACGTTAAGTGGATAGTGCGCTATATAAAAGCTCAATTAATTGAGGTTATATGAGAGACGGCTGAAAACGTACATGAAAACGTACTATTAAACTACTAAACAGAGAATACTTTGATCATCTTAAAATCAAAATATATTTTTAAACGTTTTTTTTAACACAAAAATTATTCTAATTCATTTTTATCCTTTTTTAGTCGTTGCTTTAATTCTCTCCTCACTAATCCAATTCAGAATTTTCCCAAAATGGCAGGCTTTCCCAGAAAATAAATTGATTGTTTAAACCTAAACATGACATTTTCTATAAAACAACTTTAATGTTTTTATTAATTAAACAAAGATCATTCTTCAAAGTTTGTGATGTAAAAAATAAATCTGAATTTTTTTTAATGTATGTTGTGTCGTAACAAATGTGACGATTTTGCTGTAGGTGGTAAGGAGAGGGTTAATCATAGACATTCTGTTTTGTAACAATGTTTTCGTAAATAATGGAGATATAATATATTTCTTTCACAAGGCGATACGATCGTTGTGTTGTATTGCGTGTCATTATGAACTCAGCAGTATCTACTGCGAATTGGATTCAATAGTCTGATGTCACGTCGCCAAGCAACGGCGGCCATAGTGGTTCCAAACAAAGAAAATCGGTACTTTTTATTCTTCATGCTGGCTAGAACATTTCATATGTCTTGTGATCAGAAATTGTAAAAGTCAAAACATGATCAGATTTATAATAGGTTTTTTTTCTCCTCTGGATTCGCTTTTATGCTCGTCGGAGAAATATTTCATAAGGGCGGCCGACATTATTCCGATATGGTCTGCTGAAGGAATATATTATGAATCAATGCTGACCATATTGGGCATTGCGAATCTGTGGAAATTCACAATCTAAATGTTTATATATTCTTCAATTATATTTTCTGTGTGTGTGTGTGTGAGAGAGAGAGAGAGTGTGTGTGTATTTGTGTGTGAGTGTGTGTGTGTATGTGTGTATATGTGTGTATGTGTGTGAGTGTGTGTATGTGCGTGTATATGTGTATGTATGTATGTGTATGTGTTTGAGTGTGTGTGTGTATGGATGTGTGTATGTATGCGTGTGTATGTGTGTGTGCGTGTGTGTGTATGTGTACTGTTCCAGTTGAAAAGTCAAAATTAAGCGACAAAAAACTCTCTAGCAATGAACATCTTTTTTAACCAGATAATTGCCGTGCTCTGGAAAAACTCGGGTTTAAAAATTTGGCCTGAAAATGTCTTCAAATATCAATGGATTTAAATTACCCTAATCTTAGCAAAAAAAAAGCCCACAAAAAACTCTCAAACCTGGGACTGGCCAAATTTTAAAATACAGGTTGTTTTTCTTTTAAAACGGCAAGTGGTCTATGTGGTCTAGTGGTATGATACTCGCTTTCGGATCGGAAGGTCCTGGGTTCGAGCCTCGCTCGGGGCATAGTTGAGTACTTGGACAAGGCTCTTTACTCACATTCTCACACCGTACTCAGGTGTAAAATGAGTACCTGGCCGTTAACAGCGTTGACCCCTTGTAAAGCCCTTTGAGCACGTTTAGTGGATATTGCGCTATATAAAAGCTCAAGTTTACGGCATTTGACTGGTTAAAATCTAGATAATTTTTGATGTACCAAAATAACCTACCTGCAAGTTTCGCTACAAGTGTACGAAATGATTTCCTTTTTCGCTCTGTGGAACGTGATATAAGGCGTGGCGATATGGAACTTGATTTCAGTGGATCCAAGATCGTGAGCCCTGTAGCATACCCAGTCTAGATACAAGTACATATACACTACCTGGTAGAATAGAATGAACATGGAAATACAAGTACATATAAACTACCTGGTAGAATAGAATGATCATGGAAATAAAATATAAAAATACATACACATTTGATAATCATAAGTTATTATTGTTATAATTATTATCATTTTCATTATAATTATTATTATTATTATTATTATTATTATTATTATTATATTATTAATTATTATTATTATTTTATTATTATTATTATTATTATTAATTATATTATTTATTATTATTATTATTATTATTATTATTATATTATTTTATTATTTATTTATTATAATCATATATCATTCATATCATCTATATATCTATCATCATTATCTATTATTATTATATTATTATTATTATTATTATTATTATTATATATATTATCATTATAGTATAATATAGTATTGAGTAGTAGTATATATAGTATAGTATATTAGTAGTATAGTATATAGTTAGTATTAGTTAGTTAGAGTAGTAGTAGTAGTAGTAGTAGTAGTAGTAGTAGTATAGTAGTAGTAGTAGTAGTAGTAGTGTAGTAAGTAGTAGTAGTAGTAGTAGTAGTAGTAGTAGTAGTAGTAGTAGTAGTAGTAGTAGTAGTAGCTAGTAGTAGTAGTATAGTAGTAGTAGTAGTGTAGTAGTGTAGTAGTAGTAGTAGTAGTAGTAGTAGTAGTAGTAGTATAGTAGTAGTAGTAGTAGTAGTAGTAGTAGTAGTAGTAGTTAGTAGTAGTAGTAGTAGTAGTGTAAGTAGTATAGTAGGTAGTAGTATAGTAGTAGTAGTAGGTAGTAGTAGTTAGTAGTAGTAGTATTAGTGGTAGTAGTAGTAGTAGTAGTAGTAGTAGTAGTAGTAGTAGTATGTAGTAGTAGTAGTTAGTAGTAGTAGTAGTAGTAGTAGTGTAGTAGTATTAGTGGTAGTAGTAGTAGTAGTAGTAGTAGTATAGTAGTAGTAGTAGTATGTAGTAGTATAGTATTAGTGGTAGTAGTATAGTAGTTAGTAGTAGTTAGTAGTAGTAGTTAGTGTATTAGTGGTAGTAGTAGTAGTAGCAGTAGTAGTAGTAGTAGTAGTAGTAGTAGTAGTAGTAGTAGTAGTAGTAGTAGTAGTAGTAGTAGTAGTAGTAGTGTGTAGCGCGCCTTACAGGCAGTTGTGTCGAGTTTGATGTGATTACTTGTATTTTTGGGGCGTTGGATTTACTCTATATTCCCAATTGGATATTCTACTGCGATGACTGTTATAATAGCACCGAATACCCTTTTAGATTAAGAAGATCTTTAATCATCCTGCTTTCAATAAAATTGGATTTTAGAACGGATTCTACAACATCAGCCATTTTATCTGTGTTTTATACTTTGATCACCGTGCCATTTGTAAACAATACATCTATTTTTAAAACGAATAGACGAGGTCGAAGGGGAGGACGAAGACAACAGAGGGCGATCAATGTTCAGCTTGCTCGTCAACCACCAACCAGCACACCAGAAATCACCGAGCCCGTCACCCACACTCATTGATGTTTTTTAAATTTGTGAATGGCTTCAATGAAAACAAAAATGGCGAATAGGAGATCATAACCTCATTGACTTTCCCTCAGGAGAATCAACTAATTGAGTGCTGTACTCTGGAAAGGCATGAATTTAAAAAGTTGACAGAAAATTCGTCCTTCAAATATCTATCGATTTATATGATCCTAGACTAAGCAAACTCTCCTAATTCTGATACCTGGCGAGGTCCCAGGTTTGAGAATTTTTCCCAAGATGAAGATATGGGTCATGTAAAAAGATCGATATTTGAAGGACGAGTTGTCTAGCCAAATATTAGAAAACGGTAGGGGCTGCCTGAAGCCGTTGATCCTAAAATACTAAAGAAAGAGTGAAAATGGAGAGGCTTCGTATGGAAACAAAACGGACAATGGACGTTTCGGGTACAAACCCTTGCATACTGCAACCACCATTGAGTACAGACGATACAAGTTATTTTTCATTATATTTTATTTGTTGTCCACGTTTATTTGTGTATTGTTGTGCTGACGAAGGGTTTGTACCCGAAACGTCCATTGTCTGTTTTGTTCCCATACGAAGCCTCTCCATTTTCACTCTTTCGTTACTATTTTACTGGCCAAATATTCAAACACGGGCCTTTCCAGAGTACGGCATTTGATTGGTCAAATGCCATTACGTCATGACTGATATAATATTATGTCAGCTTTCGCTTTATCGATCCCCAAAGGAAAATTTGTCTTTAAGGTCTATTCCAATGGAAGACTGGAATAACCCAGGCGTCAGCCGCAGTGCAGCACCGCAAAGTGAGCTAGGGCGAGGTGACTTGCTCAAGGCTACACAACGAGTCGAACTCGGTACCTTTTGGATGAGAAGCAAATACCGTACCGCTGAACCATAAATGCCCCTAAAATCTCTAAAGTGCTTTACACCGAGTCGACAGAAGCATTTAACATGGAGGACAAGACAGTAGAAGATTGTTTGTAAATCGTTGCCATAGTTACCTCGTTGTTATGGAATCGTATACGCAGACAGTAAAATTGTCGATCTCCTATAGCATTCCTGATCAAGGCAAAGCCATCCCCGAAATCCTCGTCATACCACGATGCCATGCATAGAAAACGAGTGCTGTAGTGGAAGCATAAACAAAAATATAGCTTTGCTATGCTCATATTATTTCATGTTTGACTGAGTAAACAAGCCCCCCCCCCCCTCTCTCTCTCTCTCTCTCTCTCTCTCTCTCTCTCTCTCTCTCTCTTCTCTTCTCTATCTCTCTCTCTCTCTCTCTCTCTCTCTCTCTCTCTCTCTCTCTCTCTCTCTCTCTCTCTCTGGACTAGCAAAAGGAAACCGTTATTCCCATTGTAATTACTACTATTGCAATATATACATTTCTGCTCTATGAAAAGTCGCTCGAGTCAAACTCTCTGCAACACTTTACAAATAAGCTTGACTGATCATATGCGTGTAGGTAGAGTACTCAACTGTTCTGCCCACCAGAGCAGTTGTACCACCCTGATCCTCCTCCTTGCAGAACTATTCATTTTTTACGGTTAACTTTTATAGCGTTCCTTAGTTTCTTGATTCTTTGCGTTTGGGTAAAATGCTCACAACATCCGCTAGCCAAATTAAACATACCAACACACAAAACTGTGTGTAACCTGTAACGTATATAGATAGAATGAAGTTGACGTCACTCGGGTATTTGTTATTGTTGTTTGTTTTGTTTTTTTTTTTGCCATCCACGTATATGAGTAATTCTCACTAAACTGTATTAGCCAGACTATAAACGTTTAAGGTTACACATAGTTTTGTGTGTGGGTCCCTTACACTTCCGGGTGGCAATCACAACATTTGTCAACTTCATTTTATCTATTCAACTAATTCATTCTTTACGACTAAACATCAAACAGACCTTTTCGCTGTCATTCACCTGTTATCCCAAAATATTCAAATAAAGAAAAAATGAAATAAAATAAATCCTAAGTTTAAAAAATCATTTTACTTTATCATTGTGAAACAAAGGAACCAATATTAGTCCTTGACTCTCTCCTTACCAGCCATTTTCAGAATTGTTCCCGAAATGAAAAGAAATAAGAACATATTATACATAATTTTGTGGTGCAAAACCAGCTATACAAAACATCGTTAAGTTTTCATAGCTGTATCAAATATTTTTCTTCAAATTTTTGGAATGTACATCACAAATTTGGACAACAATGATATTCATTGTATCGTAACAAATGTGACGATTTTCCTGTACTTGGTAAGGAGATGGTTAATAAAGTAGGTAGTTTTTCTGAACCCTCTGCCATCTAGCAGTGACCCGGTTGATCTGGTGGAAATGAAATTGCAGCTGAGGAGTGGCTTATCCAAAGAGTAACAAGCGATTGTTACACTAAGAGATGAAGTGAATGGAAAAGTGCCAGAAGACAATAGAGAATTTAAAAAATGTCGGCGGTAGATGGGGTTTGAACCTGCGACCTTATTGGTACGACAACTCCGCCTGGCCGGTGAGAGCGTGACTATACCGTATGAGCTATCCACGAATCCAAAATAATCGTATCAAACTCAGGTCAGTCATTACTACTGGAGGTAGCGGGTACAACACACACAACCACAGCGAAGTTAGTTGGCCAGCAGTTTAGCTTAATAGCCAATATTCTCAACACAAACATATGACATAGAAACAATTGAGACATTGCGTTACACTCCAGTGACCGCTACAAATCCCGCGATAAACACTGACTTATTGGGTTTTATTTTTATAATTCTAAAAAAAATTCATTCATCAGGGGACAAGAAGGAGATCTTGAGAATGATATAGGGAATGAGATTAGCGGAAGAGTAGCGTCCCTTGTTTGGACGTCACCGGCGGAAAAGTTATTAGAGAGAGAACGTCATGTTGGTTGTGCGCATGCGTCTCTCGTCCTCGCTTTCGGTGAAAGCGGCATGAAACACTTCACCGAAAGCGAGGACGAGAGAGACGCATGCGCAAAACCATTTTGACGTTCTCTCTGTAAGGTGACGTCCAATCAAGGGACGCTACTCTTCCGCTAATCTCATTCCCTATTGGGTTGTATTTTTATAATTCTTAAAAAAAATCCATTCAGCAGGGGACAAGAATGAGATCTTGAGAATGATTTAAAATCAAAAGTACCTCTTTAGCTTTGGGCGAACACAGTGGTCGTCTCCAAACTTGATTTCAATACCGTCCCCTGTTTGACAGTCGCTCTCCACTCTCACAGGCACTTTGGTGTCTGGGCATGTATACGTCCTGTGAAAAGGAAAACATGAAAGTATAATATATCACAATGAGCTAAAGGTAAATTCAAATAATACGTTCATTTCGCAAACAATTCATCTTTCTCCCCCTTCTTTTCTCCCCCAACCCCTTCCTCTTCCTCCTCCTTTTCCTCAACCTCCTCCTCCTCTTCACCATCATCTTTCTCCTCCTCTCCTCCTTCTCCTTCTCCTCCTCTTCCTTCTTCTTCTTCCTCTCCTCCTCCTCATTTTTCTTCTTCTTCTTCTTCTTCTTCTTCTTCTTCTTCTTCTTCTTCTTCTTCTTCTTCTTCTTCTTCTTCTTCTTCTTCTTCTTCTTCTTCGTCTTCGTCTTTTCCTCCTCCTCTCCTTCCTCCTCCTTCCCTCCTCCTCCTCCTCCTCTTCCTCCTCCTCCTCCACTCCTCCTCCTCCCCCTCCACCTCCTCCTCCTCCCCTCTTCCCTTCCTCCCCTTTTCCCTTCTTCCATCTCCTCCTCTCCCTCTCCCTCTCCCTCTCCTCCTTCTCCTCATCCCTTCCTCCCCTTTTCCCCTCCTCCACCTCCTACTACTCCTCCTCCTCCGCTATACCCATCGATATCATCATCACAACCTTTTTCATTGTCTACTTCATCTCCCAGACAGACGTTTTCCCTAGACGTCATGTTTTATGCCACACATCAAATTTTGCATCCCCCACGTTTCGTCGGTTCCCCCGAGAATCATTACCATAACATTTATCAACGATCTCTAATCCAAGACGATGCCAGAAAATCGTCGTCGTCTGACCCGAAATCAATAGACACTTAGATAACCACGCCTCTCGGACAGTGGT